>NW_020955848.1:303449-394691 GCF_003031625.1 Empidonax traillii
TAATAACACCGAGTAATCCCAAAGAAGACTTGCTGCTAAATACTCCCATTAGCATAATCTTCTCATAATGTGGACTCCACACCAGCCCAGGTGCTCCATGTCACTTTATTAACCTATTTTCTAATAAATATTTCAGAAACAGCTTTAGCATATTATCTATAATCACTGATAGCTCTTCCCTCATTTATATTCTGGGCTGGGTGTCCTCTAAAACAATGGGGACAGATGAATGAAAAATAACTGCGAGTTACAAAATGCTGAAGGACAAACTTGTGGGCTGACTACCAATAACCAGGGCTGGGTAAGAGGCACAATGGATTATTTTAACAAAACAAAAAAAAATAGTTTGAGGGTGGAAGGTGCCTCTGGAGCAGTTGCTCAGGGCTGTGTCCAGATGATTTTTGGGTCTCTCCAAGGATGGAGACCCCCTTGGACCTGACTGTCCTTGCTCTCCTCCTTTCTCAGCTGCTTTTCTGAGGTCTGTGCTCTGGTTTCTGGGTGACTTTAGATGCGGGAAAGAAGCAGCTTTAGATTTCTACATCCTTTTTTAAAAGCCCCAGTAAACTTTGTCTCCTGAAATTTTAGCAAAGATAATAACCCCAGCCACGGATAGAACCTTCTGCCCTAAATTTTACCACCTAAAGAATTTTATGGCAGAGCAATAAAAGCCCAGAAATAGTGTTTTCTAATGGAAATGCTGGAAGACAATTTAATTTAGGAGCTTGTAGATAGGGCTACAATGCTGAGAAAACAGCAGCTATTGCAAGTGGACAGCATTACTATTGCACTACCCCAAAGTTAATATTCTAAAGGAAGAAGACTCACTGAATTCAAAGAGACTGTTTCTGTTATGGTAGTTGGCACAAATCTGCATGAGATTTTGTGATTTAAAACGTGAAATTTGTTGCAGTGCTGCTGGAAGGAACCTCTGCCAGCAGGAGAGACATTAAACGAGTAGTTTTCATTAAGAGTGAAGTGCTTAATAAAATGCAAAAATCTTTGCAATGAACAAGAGACCACCTCCTTCTCCTCTGGAAATATCATGGAATCACAGAAGAGTTTAAGTTGGAAGGGACCTTAAAGACCAACTAGTCCCACCCCCTGCCATGGGCAGGGACACCTTCCATCATCTCAGGTTGCTCCAAGCCCTGTCCAACCTGGCCTTGGACACTTCCAGGGATCCAGGGGCAGCCACAGCTTCTCTGGGCAACCTGTGCCAGGGCCTGCCCACCCTCACCTGTCCTCTCAGTTCTTGTTTTCACTGTCTCTTACGTGGGAATTCAGCCAGTTTTTGCAGAGGTAAAAATCAATAAAGCAGAGGATGATTTTTCTTCCTCTTGCACTGCTTTTTACAGAAACATTCTGTCCGGAAAGAACAATAATTACAAGAGAATTAGTTCATGGGAAGGATGGGAAAGGATGTCACAGACAAATTTTCCTGCCATGCACCAAAGTTCTGATTGAATTTAGCAAAAGGTTGTCAAGCACTTGGCTGTCTCACAGTTTGCAGCACAAGAACTTGCCCTGCTTTGTGCTGAGGGCGCTGCCTGCTGCACCTTCCCCATTTCCATGGATACCGAGAGGTGATTAGGGCTACTTTAGCTAATTATGGATAAATCAATAGAATTGATCTGCCACATTTCAGATTCTTTGGCTTTTTCATCAATCTTGCAATCAACTGGGAAGACAATTGCACCTGGCTAAACAAACGTCACGAGGTGGCTTGGGAAAGAATCTCAATTTTTTTCCTACAGGATTTAATTTATCCAGTTCCATCAAAGAACACTAATGAGGACAAGGAAAGTGATCTGCAGATGAAGAAGATGTCCAAAGGTTTCTTTATCACTTTTTAAGTGCTGGGGTCACCCAAAATGTGAAGTTCACTGTGAGGGCTGATGGCAGAAAGTTTCCATGGGAGCACAATTTGGCTTCTAGTCTTACCCCTTATTTTCCAACTACAAGGAATCACAGACACAGAGCAGAACCTTCCCAAAATTGGGATCCATCTCCCCAGCAGGCAGACACAGGCAGAGTGTTCTCCCTGGGAAGAGGCTGAAATGAGATTTCTCATCAGAAACAAGCAGACTAAAGCTCAGCAGCTGCTCTGCTTTGCTGTGCCACGGGTGCTGATTTGGCTGACAGCTTTGGGAAGGGCAACACTAATGCTGGGAAAGTAAAAAAAGTCTTGCTGGAGCTTTAGGTAAGGCTGTGTTCGATCCAAAGTGTGGCTCTCAGATGTTAAAGTGACAACAAACCAGTTTAAGGAGGCAGTGGGGTGTGTGAGGGAGCGAAAGGGTTAAATCCCCTCATGGGGAAAGGGTTAAATCATCCCACAAATATGGAAACACGGATGATGCAGCACAAAAATCAGGCTTGCAGGGTAGATAACAACACTGCAACATCAAGAAGGTTGCTGATTTCTGCCCTAGCAGGACTGAAGGGCAGCAGAGGGACATTCCCAGCACTGCCAACAGATGCATTTGGACAGGGATCACCTGGACAGGGATCACCTGCATCACATCAGGGGGGGCTGCAGTGCAGCCTTGGGATGGGCTCAAGGCCAGGGAGGATCCTCAGACATTCTAATGCTCCCAGAAATGTTTACAGCTGGGATTACTTTCTGCCCAGTGAGGTCAAAGCCCAAGAGGCAAATTCAACTGAGGTCACAAAAACGTCCAAGTGTGTCAATGGGACAAAGGTGGTGCTAAATTTTTTTGGTATTAGGCAAGACATGAAATGCAATAGTGGATATAAATCCTTCCCTGTGAGGGTGGGCAGGCCCTGGCACAGGTTGCCCAGAGAAGCTGTGGCTGCCCCTGGATCCCTGGAAGTGTCCAAGGCCAGGTTGGACGAGGCTTGGAGCATCCTGGGCTGGTGGAAGGTGTCCCTGCCCGTGGCAGGGGGGGAATGGGATGGTCCTTAAGGTCCCCTCCAACCCAAACTTTCTATGGTTCTATAATATTATCCTGCATAAGATGAGGACAGATTTAGGTGTCACTCTGTACACAAGCACTGTTTCAAAAAGGTCAACATGAACACTTGGTTTAGGTAGTTTTTTTCAGGGGGAGAAATTCTCCTATTGGGGCTGGTGTGAATTTTTCCCCATTTAGTTTTTGGTGTTTTTTTTTTCTTATATGAGCCCATAAAATAATTACAGTCTGCTCCAAGAGAAGCTGCTGGCTTTCAGTGCCACTGGTATTATAAATTATCCATTTAGAGGTAGCCAAACTGTGCAATTCAGGCCAGGGGAGAACATAAAAAGAGCATAAATGGTGCATAAATGTTACGTGGGCCTTTTGCCCAGCTCTGCTTTGACTCAGTGCAGGGAAATCAGTCCAGTGGCATTGATTTTTGGGAGGGGACTGGCTGGCTTGTCCCTGTGAGGCTCAGAACCACATTCCCATGTCCAAATTAACTTCCCTGGCACTGCACTGCCCTGTCTGCACCGTGGGATTGATGGAGTTCCAGTGATGCTGCTGGAGTCAGAACTTCCCAAATCAGGGTAACTTCCAAACTGCAAGTAAATAAACCTTCCACAGTTTGAGAGATGCACTTTTTGCTGCATCCACACCAAAGCAAACTGTGAGATGGCAGCCCCTGCAGGTTGTTGCTCTGTCTCACAAACTCAGCTGTCAGAAGTGGAATTTCAGTCTTGTGGTGCTCCAAACCACTGTTTGTATTTCGAAAGCTGCATCACTTCCTGTGGTTTTAAAATCCTTTATCCTTAGGGTAATTTAGTAGCTTAAAAGAGCTTCCTCAGGATTAGCAGAGGGAATGGAATTAAAGTATTTCATGAAAGGAATTGCAGAGAACCCGATTTCACAGACTCACAAGGATGGCCTGGGTGTTGGGAGGGAACCTTAAAACCATCTCATTCCACTGGCACTGCAATGACTCGTGAAGGGCAAGACAAAAAAATCTGCTTTTCCAATGATGCTCACACAGATCAAACCTGCCAGGATTTTCAAGTCCATCTGCAGCAGATATTATGGAAAGCCTGGCAACAGGCAGGAGCTCTGTAGGCCAGCACTGCTCAAATGGAGGGTTCAGCTAAGGTTTATATAAGGTAAAAAACACAGTTTTCTGGGTTTCTTTCCATAGGCAGGCAGAGAAATTAAAGGCTGGATGGCACACACACAGGTTGTCCAGATCTTACATAATTTCAGCTTTAATGTCAGCAATGCCCAAACCCTGATCCCTGAGAACTGATACCCAAAAGATGCCCAAAGTGAGATTAGGATCTTTCCCCAATATTTTAAGTCTTTTCCTTTTTCTCTAGTAAAAAATGGCCTCTCCCCTTTGCTGTTTGGATTGGGTAATTTAAATTTTACTGGAGAAAACAGTGAAAGGGGTTTTATAATCTTTTTTTTTTAAATCTATATCCTAATATTTAATTTGCTACATTGAATTGAGAAGTTCTCACTTTATTCTTACTTAAAAGTTAGACACTTTCTCTGCCCTACACACAGTACATAAAGGTGCAAATGAGCCTCAAAAACTGTGATTTAGTCCAATCCACGAGACAGGATTGAGTGATGACACCACTCAAATGCTGTTCCTACAATGGGAAATACATTCCTTTATGTACATTTACTCAAATTTGTAATTCATGATAAAATTATACTTTTATTCCCAAAGAGAGCATGAGATGTTTAAAAGCCAAATGCCACAAAAAAGGGAGACTCGTGCAGAGACCTCCTGTGATTCAACCCCTCAAGAGCTGACATTTCCATCAGAAATTATCCAATTTGCTCTAGGAAGGTCGTTCCCTCACAACTGGGGCCACAAACGCTGATCGGAGCCTCTCACCTCTCCTGGAATGAGCAAACATCACTAATCTGCTTTTCATCAACAATCCAGGCTCCAAGCCCTCGTTCCACACACAGCCTCATTAAAAACCCTTCCACTAAAAACACCACGTTCCAGCCCAGCTCCAAATAAGTGTGATTTTCTCTGTGCCACAGCAGGATAATTTAATTGTGGAGAAACACAAAGGCAGAATTAGAAACAACTCTTGGTCCAAATTAACCCTACGTGTGTTTTACTCCTGCAAGAGGCCATCCTTAATTGCAATTACAGATCCAGGGACAGACAGGGGGCTTCGTTCTTAATTTGGATGGAGGGTAATGGATGAGTTTGAAATTAGTCAAAGAAGTAAATATTAGTCTGTGACAAACTCTAATTACTGGATGATCACAGCTGTTTAAATTCACTGCTGCCAAGGAGCTTTAGGTTATGGTAAGCACAGGGGTTTTTTTTGGGGGGGGAGGAAGTTGCTTTGTGCAGCACAGGGAAGTTGGGGTTGATGATTATTATGGGGTTGAAGTTATGACTTCCAGGGCTGGAAATCATAAGAACATTTTAGCACCTTGATGGGCCTAAATTAATGACAACTGCAATGGGAACAGCACTCAGTCAAGTAGAGAGACACGGTTAGGGATGGGCTGGGCACTGCTGGGTCAATGGTTGGACTTCATGGTTTGAGAGGACATTTCCAACTAAACAGTTCCATGATTCCATAGGTGATTTCCAACCTCATTCCTGTGTTGGGTACAATGAGGATGGAGAACAGCACAAATCTGGATGGGCGATTCCACAACAGGAATCAAATCCCTGGTAATTTCCCTGGCCATGCTGCCCTGGAGATGCAGGGCTGGGAACTCATTGCCAAAGGTCAGATTAATGAGCATGGACAATAAATAAACATTGAGCAAAATCAGGAAACAGTCCATAGATGCCCCACCCAGTGAGGACACACATCTGTCTGAGCTGGAACTAAAAGGAACAAATTTGAAATATGATGATGTACAAACAAAACACGGGGTATCAGTGTTTTATCTCTGGTGTTGGAATAAATAAAACTTCATCCATTCAGCTGGAATTGCAAAGGTAACTTTCACTGCTGCCTCTGAAAATAACTGGAAGTTTATCTTCTCATTCTTTAAGAAGTCTCAGCACCCAAAAGGGTCTGATTGATCAAACTTGTGCTTCCCTTCCTCCTCTCCAGCTGAATTCAATATTTTCTCCTTTCATGTGCAGAGCAGTCGATGGACACGTCACTGCCCAGACGGGATTATTGGACTCAGCAGTGGGAGGGAGGGACACAGCACGTGAAACTCCTCATCCAAGGGGAATATCATCAAAAACCTTGTGGACCTGGGCTGGGAAGCCTGTAGGTGCTGGCAGGCCAGTGCAAGGACTCTGCTGATCAAAAAATCACGGAATCCTAGAATGGTTTGGGTTGGAAAGAGCTTAAAGGTCACCTCATTCCAGCCCCTGCCGTGGGCAGGGGACACCTTCCACTAGCCCAGGTTGCTCCAAGCCCCGTCCAACCTGGCCTTGGACACTTCCAGGGATCCAGGGGCAGCCACAGCTTCTCTGGGAAGCTGTGCCAGGGCCTCACCAACCTCACACCCAACAACTCCTTCCCAATATTTCATCTAACCCCACTCTCTGGCACTGAGAAGCCATTCCCCTTGTCCTGTCACTCCAGATCCTTGTCCCCAGTCCCTCTCCAGCTCTCCTGGAGCCCCTTTAGGCCCTGGAAGGGGCTCTCAGGTCTCCCTGGAGCCTTCTCTTCCCCAGGTGAACCCCTCCCCAGCTCTCCCAGCCTGGCTCCAGCCCTGGGAGCATCTCTGTGGCTTCCTCTGGACTCATTCCAGCAGGTTCCCCACGGATCAGGCAACCACCCACAGAAACAACTGCAGTTTTAAACAACAGATTTAAATTCATAATAAACTGAGGTATGTAAGGAGGGCACGGGGAATTCTTTAACCAAATCTACATTATAAATGTATAAAGTAATCCCATGAAAGCTCCACCTGTCTCAAACAGGCCAGTTTTACATCAGCCTGTGCTCCTGCATGCACAGCATCCCTCTCTGCAAGAAACCTGGAAAACCTTCCCAGCCACGGAGTCTTGGAGAGAAGAACTGAAGAAGCTCGAGTGTGTAACATTTATTTCAAATTAATTTTCTGCCATCCAGCTCCAGCAGTTCATTTTTCCTACTGAACGGGATCTAATAAGACCTAATAGGTGATAAATCAGTTTCCTGGTTTAGGGCATTAAGGAACTGCAGTGATATGTTCTGCTAGACCAGGAAGGTCTCCAGTGCTCTGTTCCACAACAAGCGGGGCATTAAATAGTCTTAAATCACCAGGCTGTCCCTTCCCCAGCTCCGTGACCACTCCTGAGGCTCGGAAATTTCCGAATGAGAAATCATTCTCCCCAGCAAACTCTGTAGCTGCGAGCGAAGCAATTTAAAAAACACTTTAGGAGAGCGGTTCCTACATCCTGCTCCCGTTACAAATGACCCGGCCTTGGTGCTCACAAATCCCGCAGCTTAAATAATACAGATGGGTTAGCAAATTATCAGGATGGGAACAGAGAGAGGAGTTGTTTCCTATCAACAAATTCATCACAAATACCAACAAAACGGGATTATTTACTTGGCATCTGTTCGTTCCTACTCGTCTGGCACAGTGTTATCAGCACTGAGGCTTCACATGCAAAACACTCCAATTCCTGGGATAATCTGATAATGCAACACACGCTGCCTGATCCATCTTTTTACAGGAGGAAGGTGAAATAAACCTTTGTGCTGACAACCCAACCCTTACCCAGCCCTCATGGGCTCATCTGAGCCCGTGAGCAGCACCAGCTCTGCAGAAAGTTTGGACGAGGCTGATGTTTATTATCCTTGGATTTCCAGCCCACAATCCAAAGGCTTTATGTTCTAAGTTTAAAAGTGAGCAAGGCTTAAAGAAGGTTCTGCAGACAGAAGAGGCTCCCACCTTTCACCTTCTCCCTGTTCCTGCTCTCACCATCCACGGCAGTCAAGAGCAACCGGGTGAACTTGGATTATTTAAACCACACAAACCATCCCAGCAATTTTTGCCTGAATCCAGTGGGAATATTTACACGAGGTGCTTTTTTGCAGCAATATTCTGGAAGTGCTAACTGAAGAGAGAACCTCCAGAAGAAGTTATCTGCTGGATAAAAAAGATGAAATAACTACCTCTGGAAGCGATAACCTCCATCAGAAAGATGAGGATCAGGAAGGACCAGTGATCTGCTCAGAGAGGAGAAGGCTCTGGGGAGAACTTGTGAGTCCCTTTTCAGTGCCCAAAGGGGCTCCAGGAGAGCTGGAGAGGGACTTTGGACAAGGGATGGAGGGACAGGAAACAGGGAATGGCTTCCCACTGCCAGAGGGAAGGGTTAGATGGGATATGGGGAAGGAATTCTTTCCTGTGAGGGTGATGAGACCCTGGCACAGGTTGCCCAGAGAAGCTGTGGCTGGTCCTCGATCCCTGGAAGTGTCCAAGGCCAGGTTGGGACAGAGCTTGGAGCAACCTGGGCTAGTGGAAGGTGTCCCTGCCCATGGCAGGGGGTGGAACTGGATGGGCTTTAAGATCCCTTTCCACCCAAACCGCTCTGTGATTCTGTGACAATTCTATCACCATCAACATTAAACTCCACAAAAGTCAACAACCCTATGGCCTGTTCAGGGTCAATGTTTGCCCACACCTCAAAAAAATAAGTATTACATTGACCTTCCTTAATTTGGCGTAAAACTTTGAATGAATTTTCAGCTTCTGTAACCAAGATGGGAACTGGGCTCTCTCAGCTGGACACAGGGGTTAATATTCAGAGGGAAAATGCGCTGGTTATTAAAATGGAGCAGAACATTCATGTGAAAATAATCTATGATCTGAATTCTATTCCTCACTGCTGGTTGTTCACTGCATGGGCACAGGCAAATTACTCCATTCCTCTATGAATCAACTTGAACATCTGTAAGGTCAACATAATGCAGATGATCTCCCCCAGATGCTCTGAGATTCTTACAAAAATAATTCAAATTAATATTATTGTTGTTATATAAAACTGTCACTGTGAATCTCTCTTTATGGCAAACAAAGCATCTTTGACAAAGGCCCTTTAGCAAAGAAAGAACTGAACAAGTTGGGAAAGTTTAATTTACCCACAATGCCCCAACTGCTTGAGTAGCAAATCCAATGTATGTTTTTTCAGATTAAAATGTAAAACCAACATTATATATATATATATATATATATATATACATATATATATATATATATTTTCTTGCACATGAGATCAAATTAGGCCTGTTTGTCATTGATATTTGTGCAGTAATTATCTCGAAAATAATTTTAACTGAACTGAACTCAAGCCAAAAATATCTTTAAATTAAATACTCAGTTAAGTAAGTGGACTGTGAATGGAAGATTGAATTTATATGTAACTTCAAACATCACATAAAAAATAAATCCTATTTATTATGCCCAACTAGGTATCATAATAAAATGCTTTTGAAAAAAAAAAAAATTAGCACATTTCAGACTAATGTTTACTGGAAATGGAAAACCACACACTGGTTTCCTGATAAGGAAGTATTTGATTTTCTTGCACCTTATATTGGCTATAAACCCTTTACTCAACACCTGCCACAGCTCATCTCCTCCCAGCAGCCCAGGGGCCCAAAAGGCAGCATCTGTCTGTACAATTTCTGCCCTGCGCTGGTGTTTTGAAACACTTGAATTTTGCCATTAAATCTGTCCCTTTTCTTGTCTTTGCTATAATCCAGACTCCAAAACGAACTGAGGGACTCCAAAGAACGGGTTAAAATTCAAAACCTTCACAAATCATGTCCTTCTTAACCCACTGAATTTGCATTCAAGCAGAATGTGCTTCCTTGAGGAGTTTTCCTGCAGTTCTGTTGGATTCCGTGCCCATCCTCAAGCAAAACTCCTGAATATGAGTTCAAGTACTAAAAGACATAAATCTTTGCAGAGATGAGCAGGTTTTACTATTTGTTGCTTAGTTTTTTCTTCTTTTTAAACTTATTCAGAGGAACTCAGTGCCACTTTTTAAATCTCTTTCACATCAACATAACTCACTAAAATGTCATTAGGAAAAAAAAAAGTATTTACATTGTTACTGATAAAAGAGATGCTTCATTTTAATCTCCTGACTAAGACATAAATAACCAAAACACAGGCCAGGTGTTTGTGCCTTGCATCGATGAGCTGCACTTTGGGTGACTCCACACCCAGTTTCCCCAGCTCAGCATCCTCAGCATTCCCCCCCAATCCCACCAGGGAATTTATGATTCAGGGAAAGAAGGAATTGTTTAAGGGAAGGGTGTTGTAAGCTGAAGGAGAGCTCAAGGACACAACGTGCACCTGGAGCCCCAGAGCCACTGCTGTCAAGTGAATTGGAAAATATACCATGAAAAAAAGAGAAAAAAAAAAAGTCATTTTCATAACCATGAATTTTTAATTCTCCTATTATTTGCAGATCAGGAGGCTTACACAGTAGGATAAGAATACCTTATAAATTTAGGTTGGAAATTTAGGTATGCGTAACCAAGACATCCAGATTAATCTAACAAAATTATAGTATGAAGGGGGAAAAGGGCTGAGCAAGATTTAATACTAGGTATTTATTTTTCCTGTGCATTTTACAACTGGAAAAAAAAAAAAAAAAAAGGAAAAATAAAATGTTGTAAAAGGTAATAAAAGTTTAGAATCATTGCTGGACGGGGCTTGGAGCAACCTGGTCTATGGAAGGTGTCCTTGCCCATGGCAGGGGAGGAATGAGATCATCTTTAAGGTATTTCCAGCCCAAACCATTCCATGATTCAACGTTTGTATCCCGAGCTGTTTGCTCATGCACTCGACAGCCAAAAATGCAGCACTCTAAGAGTAAATAAATACATAAATCAAAGCAATTAATCAATATCCAGAGGGTGGAAAACAACAAAAAAAAAACAATAAAAAAAGACAAATTTTTCCCAGTGCAATCTGAAGGAGAATTTGTGTAGGGAAATTCAGATCCACACCATGACCAAATCAATCACACATTCTAATTGCTATTACAGTATTCTAGTGGACAAACTTCCGAGGGGCCAGCACCAGAAAACCCCTTCTACTGTTGGGGCACCCTCAGTTCATCCTTTACCCTGAACTTTCTAATTGATGTATCAATTTTAGCGATACAGAACTAGAGAGTAAGACAAGTTAAAACCTTTACGTGGTGATTTTCTCTCCAAGCATAAAGAAACCAAACCACGTCAACCTCCCTTCTTTATTTTAGAAAAGGCTTTTCAGGATTGCTCCTCTGCAGCCTGAAGCTCCTGACAGATCCTGCAGCATTCCCAAATCCAGCACTGGCTCTGTCAGACGCATTACAACACTTACATCCCAAACAGGCTAATTCACTGCATGGAGAGAATTCATTTATTAATCAAGAGCACTGGGGAGGAGGCAACAAAAACCCCAAACCCTAAAGCAAGATGGTTCAGTACCACTGTGATTTCATTTAAGAACACAGATGGAAATGATTTGGTGGGAACTCTTTCAGAACATGGACAGGACAAAAGGAAACAGCCTCAGAGTTGTGCCAGGGGATGCTCAGGTTGGATATTTGGGAACATTTCTGTATGGATGCACAACTGCCATGTTTCCAGCTGCAGGGGCATCTCCCACGATTCAGATGGAGAGAACAGGACCCTCTGCTCTTCCTGAGAATCACAGAGTGGTTTGGGTTGGGAGGAACCTTAAAGCTCATCCTGTTCCATCCTTCCACCATCCCAGGTCGCTCCAAGTCCCGTCCAACCTGGCCTTGGACACCTCCAGGGATGGGGCAGCCACAGCTTCCCTGGGCAACCTGTGCCACGTTTTTACCACCCTTATAGGGGAGAATTTCTTCCCAATATCCAACCAAAACCTACCCCCTTATACCTTAAGGCCATTCCCCCTTGTCCCATCCTAGTCCCTAACTCAGTGAATCTCTTCTACTTCAGAAGAACCTCCCACCACGTTTTAACAGCATTTGTTTGCCATCTAACATTCCCATCCACAAAACACAACTCAGCCCTTCCAGATTTTCAGCTGAATTAGCTGAAAAGCTTGGAAAAGCCACGTGTACCAGTAAATCTTGTCTCATCCCATGCTGGCTATGTCAGGATAGTTGTGGTTGGTTGCTGTCTCATGCCACGGGCTCTCTGCGAGACACTGCTCTGCCTGACAGATCGAAAAGAGTTTTTCTGGATCTGCAGATTAATTCCCAAAATCACCCAATCCTGGAGCCCCACTGCTCACCCCACAGCCACACCTCTACCCCAAACCCACTGCAGGGTGTCTCAATCCAAACCCTTCCTCTTTATCAGCTCCAACAACCCCATCCCAGCCCCCACATTAGATCAAGGCAACTGCTGGATTTCATCCATCACCGGGAGGATTTCCATGTCAGAACACGAGAACAGCTTTCAGAGAAACATGTAAGTAAAAGGGATTAGATATTTTACAGCAGAGAGAACAGCAAGCTCTGATACCACACTCCATGTACAGGCAAAGTTTACAAGTTTCAATCAAATCCAGGTTAAGCACAAAAAAAAAAAAAAAACGGAGGAGTCGGTCACGTCAGGGGAGCCACGGAAAAACTGCTGAATGCAACAGTGTTTTTGCACATTGGCTTCAGTGGAGTCATTTTTTTTTTTCCCTGTTAACTTTCAGCTCAAACAAATTAGCAATTCCTACTACAGATGTCAGAAGTTATAAAGGAAATTAATGCAACAGTCAAACTGAAATGAGGCTGAGGAAAACGCTATTATTTTCCCTGTGGACTCGTATGTCCACACACCGAGTTCTGCTTTGTGAAGATAATATCCAGAAAGTGCCCAGCAAAGCTGAAAAAATAAATATCTAAAACAATCCTGCTTTTTTTCTTCTTTTTTTCAGAGAGGCACATGAGTGTTGGCTTGAGGTTTGGGGGTTCTTTTAAAGATCTAATATTGAAGGATTTGGTCTAAGTTTGTCACTGGTAATACTCCAGTTTTCTCCTAAGGGGTTTAATTCCATTACTTTTTTCTAACACAAATAATGAGTTTGGAATCCTGACTAACAATGAAACAAACTCCTCTAAGTTAGAAGTCCATCAGCTGGTGCATCGACACGACAAGGGGGAATGGCTTGAAGCTGAAGGAAGGTACATTTATATTGGATATTGGGAATAAATCCTTCCCTGTGAGGGTGGGGAGGCCCTGGCACAGGTTGCCCAGAGAAGCTGTGGCTGCCCCTGGATCCCTGGAAGTGTCCAAGGCCAGGTTGGAGCAACCTGGGCTGGTGGAAGGTGTCCCTGCCCATGCAGGGGGTGGGACTGGATGGGCTTTGAGGTTCTTTCCAACACAGACCATTCCATAATTCTATGAAATACAAGTCCAGGATGGAATCCAGTTTGCAATCTGCATATCCATCCAAACCAATCAACAGTTTTAGCCTATTGTCAAATTTCCCATCAGCAGCCCTGATGTCAGAAGTCAAACCACACTCTATGTGCTGGATGAATAAATCTCAGTTGTCGCCATAAATTTTTCACCATTTCCTCATAAATTCCTCATTTCTTCTCGTCAGTTTCCTTGGCAGAATCTAAAATATGGGAAGCTGTAAAAACATCAGGATGCTCTAACTAAGCCAAATGCCTGCTTTGAGAGGTGTTTGACAAGCACTGGGTGATGCCATAGATCACCCAGATCACACATCAAAGGGTACAATGGCCCTTCAGAAACACAGAGGATTTAAAAAACCTGCATCACCCCTGACTAGTTGGTGACCATTCCCAAGTCCCTTGGCTTCTACATTTAATACTTGTTTGTGATTCATGTTCATTATAAACTGTGTTTTCAGCACCAAATGAGAGATTTTTACCTTCTGCAGTCAAGAGACAACAGTTTACCAGAGTGGTAGACTTTTTTTTTCCATTTGGAAAACATTAGACTAGACCAGAAAATAGTAAATTAAAAGAGGAGGAATGAAAAAAATGGATTCCCATCTAAAGTACTGAGTACAGGTCTGGTGTTCCCAGCATAAGAAGGACATGGAACTGCTGGAGCAAGTCCAGACGAGGCCATGAAGTTGATAAGGGGACTGGGAAACAGGCTGGGAAAGTTGGGGCTGTTACAACCTGGAGAACAGAAGGTTGTGTGGAGACCTCAGAGCACCTTCCAGTGTCTGAAGGGGCCTACAGGGAAGATGAAGAGGGACTGTTCATCAGAAAGTGAAGTGACAGGAGAAGGAGTAATGGGTACAAACTGAAAAAGAGTAGATTTAGTTTGATTATTAGGAAGGAATTCTTCCCTGTGAGGGTGGTGAAGCCCCGGAATGGATTTCCCAGAGAAGCTGTGGCTGTCCCATCCCTAGAAGTGTCCAAGACCAGGTTGGAGCAACCTGGGACAGTGGAAGGTGTCCCTGCCCATGCAGGGGGTGGGACTGGCCAGGCTTTAAGGTCCCTTCCAACCCAATATCATTCCAGGATTCCATAATTCCCTGCAGAATGAGAGTCCTCAGACATCAAGAGAAATTACAGAAGGGTTGAGAACATCTTCTTCAAGGAGAACCAAACTCCCTTCCCTAGAGAGCACCAAGGCCCCACCCCCTCCCTCAGCAGCACCAGAACGTGGTGAGGGTGAAAAACGAGCTTTGGAGGTTTGGCTGCACACACAGAAGTGTCATTTGAAGGAAAGCCAAACTCAGCACACATTTGTATCATTTCCTTGCTACACCAAAGGTACTCCAGCAATGAATCTGGCAAGGAATGACAAGCCCTCCATCAGTATTCACCTGGAAAAGCACACTTGCTTCTTGGCACTGCTGCCGTAGAAACACTTGGACAAATGGGAAAAGGTGAAGAATAATTCTTTAAAAAAACCAATAAAATCCGGAGGTGCTGTCAAACCCACTGAAAACTACAGGTTTATGTAGATCAGGAAAAACTCTGGCTAAGAAGTGGCCTTTTTTAAGATACAAGACAGTGGCACGTGCTCAGTGCATAACTCTGAGCCTAAAAAGTGCTTGGGGCCATACCAAAAGAAGAAGGCACATCCCATTATGACACCAAATATCAGGTAATAACTGTGATTCATCTCTCAAAGATGGAAATATTTTTCCTTAAGAAAACTTTTCCTTGAGAAACACGACTGAAGGGGTTGTGGAAGAAGGATGTTGTCAAAAATAGTTCGACAAACAAGAAGTTGTTCCGTGTTCCAGAAGAACTTACAGAAAACATGTTTGGTTTTGACAGCTGGTAATTATGCTCTGATTTTTAAAAATGAAACCTGGTTTCTGGATGGCAAAACAGTGCAGGAGGAGGAACATGAGACAATAATGTGGGAGGGAGAGTGAATCCTCACAAATACATGGGAGCATCACACCTCCTTTAAAAACTCACTGATGGGAACATGCAGCTGAAATTCATCCCAGAAATGTTTCTGCTTGGATATCTTTACCAGTGAAGTGTCAGAAAATCATCAATTATCTTCTCCTACATCTTTTTCTTTGAGTACTCCTGCTACACCTAGCACACCTCAGGCGTGACTGGGCCAGCAACAGGCAAACAAACTAAACCCATTTCATCAAACACAGAGAGGAACAAACCCAGGGATCCCTGAATGCCTGAGCTCTCAGAAGGAAAATCCCAGCATTAAGAAATGCCACAAAGGGGATTCTATAAATTTCTTTAAATTTAAATTTAAATTTTCTTTTAAATCTCCCTGGACAACCAGTCCCAGGGTCTCATCACCCTCACACTGAAAAATCTCTTCCTAATTTCTGACCTAAATTTCCCTTCTTTCAACTTGTACCCATTACTCGTGGTCCTATCAACTGCAGTTCCTGAGGAAAGGTCCCTCTGGCCCAGGTGTGGATCTGGAGGGATCCTCATGCTGGGAATCAGCTGTGGCACAGGAGACACAGTCCCTGCACCAGGCAGGGCTTTAGTGCTGGCCCTGCACCAGCTGCAGACAGACAGGTGCCACCTGAGCCAGCACAAAGGCTGCCAAAAGCAATTAAACTGTCAGGAAATGAACAAATGGGATCAGGGGACGCTGCTGCACCAGAGGAGCTCCGTGTGACACAGGGAGGTGTGTGTCTGTCACCCAGGAGCTCAGAACTCAACTGTAGCAGCTGTCCCAGTGCAGGCAGAGATGGGATCAGGGATCAGATGCTCCATTTCAGCTCTCTCTGTAGCCACTTGCAGAGAGAGAGACTTTTCGTGTCACTGATAATCACACTGACCTGAAAAATGACAGACTCCTTCTGGAGCAGCCATAGATTTATTTAATTTTTTTTCTTGCTGTATTTTACTGAAGTCTCTGGCAAGCAGCAAACAACTCCCACAAAGGCCAGGCTGGTGTTCTCCCAATTCTCAAGGCGAGGGCTTAGGCAAGGCTTAGGAAAGCTAAACAGTCAAGCGGGGGTGGGAAAGGTCAGAGGAGGAACAGCGAAGGTATTTGCAGAGCTCAGTCCTTCCCACAGCTGGAGTGGGCTCTGGATGCAGGTTGGGAGCACAGAAAGGCTTGGAGGGAGATTGGTGCTGCTTTTAACAGGAAAAGGGGAAGCCTTTCCCGTAGAGGCAGGACAAAAACCTGGAAAAGCTGGGAGAGCAAAGCTCCTGTCCCTGGCAGAGCAAATACAAACACATCCCTGAATACACCGACAGTAAAACCCCTTCCCAGCTCAACAGGCATTTGCTGATTGTTTATATACAAGGAATTCAAAGAAGGAAAACATTTGCTTTTAATATCTTTCGCGTTATTGTTTTGAAGATCCCAAATGGAAAAGATCTCAGAAGGTTACACATCAGCCACTCAAAGAGCAGGATTTGCACAGCAGGTGCCCCAGGATGAATATTTTCTACCACCAATTATCACATGTATCCATTAACTGTATATTAAAGGGGGCTCCCACTTCGGTTAATGCTCAAAAATAACGAAATTTAACTTCTCACTTCGACCTGTTCATCCCAAGATCTACCAATATCTCTGTTTTACTGCCTGCTCAGCTGGAATACTAATCCTTAGGATGGCAAAGGAGAAACATCCATCAGGAATGGCTGAGCTCAACCTATGCCTGCACTGTCATTGAGGGAGAGAGATGATTTTCTGTCCTCATATTCAGTGATATAAACCCTCAAACTGGTGATGGCCAGTGATCTGGCACCTCTTTTCTCTCTAAATATACTTTAAACTCTTCCTGTCCTATAATCAGAGTGCACAATTTGTTACATCAGAGCATGAATAATTTCTTTCTTTTTTTAAAAGAAAACCCTCTGCTTTTTACTATACCGGCTGTGCTTTCTCATACTTCAACTGTAAAAGCTTGTTTTCTAGAATCTGTTCATGAAATATTTCTGATCCTAAAATTTAATAACCCCAGAAAAGGCCTCGCTGGCTTTTCATGCATGGAGGCTGCTGCTCTCGAAAGCCAAAGTGCTGCATAATTGCCAGTCACTGAAAAGGATGGAAAACCCAGCAAAGGGATGTGTTGGCGAGATAAAAACAAACAGGGCTTTAGGGATATTTTACCAAAATTGTAGTAAATTCGTAACTGTGCTGGTCACTAGTCTTGTGAAATATTAAAAATTATTACAATAACAATGCAGTACTATTTTCTAACAGGTACAACATCTCTGTTTGGTGAAGCTGCTCCTCCTACCGTGTTCACTTGAAATCACGGAATCACAGAATGACTAAAGATGGAAAACTCCTCTGAGACCATCCAGTCCAACCATTTCCCCAGCACTGCCAAGGCCACCACTAAAACACGTCCCCAAGTGCCACATCCACACGGCTTTTAAATCCCTCAGGGATGGGGACTCCACCCCTGCCCTGGGCAGCTCTTTCCATGAAAAAGTTGATCCTTATTTCCAATTTAAACCTCACTGGCTCAGCTTGAGGCCGTTTCCTCTCCTCTTGTCCGTTGTTCCCTGGGAGCAGAGCTTGATCCCCCCCCAGCTCCCTCCTCCTGTCAGGGAATTGCAGGGAGCCAGAAGGTCCCCTCTGAGGTGACAAAGGACATTCTCAACACACAGCGACCCAAGAAGCTTCCCAGCATCACAGTTCCACCCTTCCCTGTCCTTGGGCTTGTCTGGGCCAAAGGAAAATGGCTCAAAAACATCACTCGTTCCCAAAATTACAACCAGCTCAGCTCAGAAGGCTCTGGGAACTTTCTGTGTTATCCAATTGTCATTTTTCACCAAATCCTGACAAAAAAAAAAAAAAAAAAAGCAGATGAGATTTTTGAAAGGGCAGAGAGTAAAAGGAGAGAGATCTGTATAAAATAAAAAAAAAAAAAAAAGGAAAAAAACATTAACAACCTTCAATAATTTTTAAGTCTGATAACCTGATATGTTCTTTACATCTAGAGCTACCCAGCCACCCTCACTGCTTCAGCATGTGAAGGTTAAACTTCTCCAGGAGCCTGATAAATTTTTCTGTCCCTCATCCCTCAGGTTTAAAGCCTCCTGACTTCTCACACCCACAACGATAAAAGCCCTTCTTCCATTTCTTCACTGATGGCTCTGGAGATTGGTACAGCACAAGGGACAATATTGGAGCTTTTATTATTTCCCAATAGTTTTTTATTCCTGTGTCAAAAGGTGACTGATGGAAGGCAGTAAGAAGGAATAACCTGGGAATGTTACAGATACTGATCTGACCAGGGAAAGTAAATCAAGAGGAATCAACTAACTTCAGTCTTTCCTGAGATGTTTGCTGATACTCAAGGAGAGGGGCATGGATTCAGCTCTGTTTTCCTTTGCAATGTTACAACCTTCTCCAAGAAGAATCCTAGAACAGTTTGGATTGGAAAGGACCTTAAAGCTCATCTCATCCCACCCCCTGACATGGGCAGGGACACCTTCCACTATCCAAGGTTGCTCCAAGCCCCGTCCAACCTGGCCTTGGACACTTCCAGGGATCCAGGGGCAGCCACAGCTTCTCTGGGCAAACCTGTGCCAGCCCCTCACCACCTTCACAGCCAACAATTCCTTCCCCACATCCCATCTAACCCTGCCCTCTGGCACTGGGAAGCCATTCCCTGTGTCCTGTCCCTCCAGCCCTTGTCCCCAGTCCCTCTCCAGCTCTCCTGGAACCCCTTTAGGCACTGGAAGGAGCTCTCAGGTCTCCCTGGAGCCTTCTCTTCTCCAGGTGAACCCCCCCAGCTCTCCCAGCCTGGCTGCAGAGCAGAGGGCTTGGATTCCCCCTTGTTTCTTTGGAGGAAGAAAAGGGGCATGAATTTCTGTTGTTCTAATACTTATTTAAAGAAAACAGGAGAATTACAGGGCAGAGCAAGTTATTTTACTGGAAAAATAAATACAATCCTTTTTAAAATTATGACTGACCAGCCAAAAGGCCATTTTCTCTCCTGCCTCCGAGTGCTGAAAATAACGAAGGGACTAATTGATGGTCAAAACCTCAGAATTTACAGTCCAAAGGTAACAACAGAAATCTGCATTACAGAGGAACAGCCAGGAAAAGCATTTAAGCCTGAAATTCCATTTATAATATCCAAACAACCATTTTTTTTTTTTGTTCCTTCTAAAGACTGCAATATTGAGGGGCTTTTTACAATGCTGGAAGAAGAAAAGATTAATAAAACTCAAGTGCAAAAAAGCAGCACATATTTCACTCCCCAGGTATTTTTAAACCTGCAATAGCATTAACTTAACTGACACTGAGGCGGAAAAATAACGATTTTAAGTGAAAATTGCTACACCTTCCCTGGTAAAAAACAGACATTAAAAATAGACATCACATGACTTTAACTTTTGCTGTTGGTGCAAATGGAGTCCTGCTCACACGCTTTGGGATTTAACACCTTCAGCTTGATTTAATTACCTGCTTCAGGCCGTTGCTTTTATGGGAAATGGGGATTCACACATTGGTGTTCTTGCCACACGTCCTGGGCTAAAAAAGAGCAGCAGGTTTGTATTTGGAAGTGTGACGTGGACACCCCCCCCCGGGGGTGTTTAAATGTGCAGAGGGGATGGAGCACAGGCTGGCAGGGCACCAGAATTCCCAGTGATACTGGAAGAACACATCCAGGTGGCTTCAGGTGCCAAGGTTGTTTTTTTCCCCCACAAGCACAGAATGATGGAATTGTTTAGGTTGGAAAAGCCCTCTAAGGACGAGGCCAGCTGTTAACCCAGCACTAAACCACGTCCCCAAGTGCCACCAGGATGCTCTTTGGATTCTCGTCATCATCATTTTCTCACTCTCGTTTTTTTGTCGCATTTACAACTGATAATTTGTCCCTGTGGGTTCCCAGACAGCAAATCCAGGTGGTCCCAAGAAATGTGGTGCTGCAGGGAGAGAGCGATCTGGCACCAGAACGGAATGTGAGGAGGAGCCAGGCAAAGCCAGAATAAAGCTGGAAGGAACCTGGTCCCAAAGGCTCCAGGAAATGAGGAAGCAAATACTGCACATTGGGACAAAAATGGGAATTCAAACGTTTGGGATCTCATCTTATAGAGAGCTAAACTTGGAGTATCTACACACCAGGGTCTTTGAGTGGGGGGCTTCAGACAGCAACAGAAAAAAGAACATTAGAATTATCAAATCAAATTTAAAAATTTAAAATTACGGTTCTTTCAGCTGAAATCAGAAAATTTTAAGAAAATTTTAAATTATAGGAACTCTTACACTAAAGAATTTATCTGAGGAAATGTAAGCTGCCAAGGGTTTCTGTTCCTCCTGAAATAATTAGAGCACGAACGAGACAAACAAAAATATGTAACAGCATCTTATTATCCATCATTTAGTGCAGCACATATTGAATTCTTCTTGAACTGCATCATTTGACAACCAAAAAAATACCCTAAAACTCAAACTGATAAATATATTAGTTGGTACAATGCTCTTGAGTACAGTCATCCCAAAGTACCTTGATGGCAACCCAGGTTTAGATTCCAGAAGGGAAAATTATATCGGAATCATTCTGTTCCATTTGAAATTAATTTGGCAATGCTGCTTCAGCTCTCAATTAGACTCTCAACAGAGAATTACCATGACACACAGTCTAATAACCTCTTACAGCTTTCTTTCAAAACAATGTATTAAACCCAGGAGTTCTTAACGCTCAATATACACAAGTCGGGAAAAAAATAGGGCAAGGATCCAAAATAATGAGTTGGCTTTGTAAGTGTATTGTTAAAAACAAAAGAAACCAGCCATTCACAGCATCAAATGGAAGATGGCTCCAGAAACAGAAGAAGAAAACGCCATTTTCAATATTATTATATTATTGTGACAGTTGATCCAAGCTGCCTCTCTCACTCTGGGCAGCTCCTGTGCCCTTTTTTTCCTCTAAAATGATCCCACTTCTGAGCCACTTCGGGAAATGACAGGCTGGGAGGTGCCTCTCAACTGCTCGTTAAATGTTTGCAACAGATATTTAAGAGCTGGTAAAATACACCAAGGAAGACAAGCAGCAGGACAAACTGGAGTTTGGTCCCCGTCCCTGGCAGTGTTCAGAAAACCACGTGGATGTGGCACTGGAGGACACGGTTTAGTGGTGAACACGGTGGTGGTGCTGGGTTGCTGTTGGACTAAGGGGTCTTAGAGGTCTTTTCCAACCTTAACAATTCCATGATTCGGTGATAAATCCATATATTTCTCTAAGTTCTCAAGGTTTCTAAGGCACACGAAGCATTCAAAAGGTCCTGAAGGGATAAATTTACCACCACTCCAAGGAGGACAAGCAGTCCATGACCAGGAATATCACCAGGTCTAAACCTCAGGACTGCACTGCTACTTAAAACTTGGCAAGGTGCCAAAAACAAAAGAATCAAAAACCCTCCAAGTTCATTTTTTTTTCCCCCTTGAACTCAAGAACAGCAGTACTTGGGATTGCTTTATTTATCCCTCTGTGTTTCCTTCCGATGCAGGAAGAGCTGTTCCCTAAGACACAATCCCTTCCAAGTCACTGTAATTTTCTCGTGGCAAAGGAAAGGCTGAGGTGTCAGGGGGTATATCAGGAATATTCTGAGATGATCTTAAGTGCTCCTGAGGAATGCATGTGCAGCTGATGCTCCAGGGTGGTATTTTTGAAACAAAATTAAAACACCTTCTCCCTTTGTGCTTTAGGATGAAATACACCTGCAGCTGCCTTCACCTGGTTTTCTGGAGCTGGGAGGGACTGAGACATCTCCCAGACACATCCCCAGTGTGGGCAACTTCACTGGCTGCTGCTCAGCTTAAAATCTGGGCTGGAAAAGATCTTAAAAGATCTTAAAAATCATCTCATCCCACCCCCTGCCATGGGCAGAGACAGCTTCCACTAGCCCAGGTTGCTCCAAGCCCTGTCCAACCTGGCCTTGGACACTTCCAGGGATCCAGGGGCAGCCACAGCTTCTCTGGGAAGCTGTGCCAGGGCCTCACCACCCTCACACCCAACATCTAACCCTGTCCTCCTTCAGTTCAAGGCCATAACTTCTCCAGCAAAAGTTATCCCAGATTACAGAAATAAAGGAGAAAACCAGATCATTAAATCCAATGAGCTGCCAACCCCCTAAATGTTCATCAGTTCTCACAGCCCCAACACTGATATATGTTATCAATATATGATAACAACCACACCTGTGCCAGGGACAACATTTCTAACTCTCTGGGAAGGGATAAATCAACCTGCTACACAGAGGGTGCTTCCCTTCCTCCTGCTACAGAAACCATCAGGGGGAAAGAAGAATATTCCGACAAGGAATCTGGTCCTTTTGAGTAAGAGAAATCCCTTTGTTATTTTAAACACAGTCAAGTACATTCATTTTACTCCCAGGCCCAGTTAATTTGACAGGTACAATGCTGAAGCAAAAATCCTGCAAGGTCTGTCCTGAAAAGGTCAGTACATTATGCAACCAGGTTTTATGGGCAGCAAAAAAACACATCCCTCCATGTACAGAAATTTTACACGGTTTTATCAATGGGCATTTGTGTCTTTTATTTACAGGTGAAAAGCAAACTTTGGGAAACGGGAGTTAATTCTAAAAGCTGGTTCCTAAGGAAGTTCCATGCTTTGAAAGCTGTTATCCTCAATCCATACACGGTAAATAGGGGGAGGTTTTTTCTAGACAGAGAAATATTCAGCACTAAGAAAAAAACAAAATTGCTCCCATTCGAAGTCTTATTGCATTCCAGCCCAGAACAAAATTACTTTGCTGTTCAAGCTGCATGTCTGGACTCTTAAACTTTCTAAGCAAGCACAGTCCTGTAGGAAATGCATTAATAGTCAGGAAAAGTAATACCAATTCCTTCTACTCCAGGCTTTTCCTACTGTTCAGACTCTTCTTGAAACAATAGATCCTTTGTCCTCCTAAAATGTAACTGCATTTCAAATGCTTTCTTTGTTCCAATTTCAATTTGGAAATGTAAAGCAGTTACCACATTCCATAAAAACAGAAATCAAGGAAATATTTTAAAGATCAGTGCCCCAGGTATAAGTTCAGACTTTCATGTCACATCTACTAATCATGGAATAGAGTTGTTCAGGCTGGAAAAGACCTCCAGGATCATCATGTCCAGCCATCAACCCACTGTGTTCATCATTAAACCATCTCTTCAAGTGCCATATCCATTTGTTTTTGGAGCTCTTCCAGGAATGGGCAGCCTGTTCCACCCTTTCCATGTAGAAATATTCCCTAATATCCAACCTAAGCCTGTCCTGGAGCAACCTGAAGCCGTTAATAATATCTTTGAAGATGGAATTAACACAGGCTTGAACCCATGCAGGGGTTTGGAAAATGAAACAATGATTTTAAAGATTTTTTTTTTCCTGCTTCTTCCATCCCAGCCCCACACAGCCAACATTACTTGATGAACTGTGGAACTCTGTGTGTCCCTGCTTTTCCTGCAGTTTTCAATCCAGGATCTCTATCATCTTCCTGGCCTCTTTTTCCCTGTTATGAAAACTACCCCTCATCCATCAGGAGCTTGGGATGGATTTTTAAACAAGGGCTTTTGCACTTGCACTTATTTGATGGATGCAACTTGACTGGTCAATTATGTAAGTGCAAAGAGCCCATTTTCATACATTTAATAAAACCATCAGCGGGTTTGTTGTTTTGGTTTTGTTTGTTTTCAATAAGCCTGCATAAAGCCCAGCAGAATATTGCAAATTAAACCAAATTTCCATCATCTAACCCCCAATTTTTTATTTTGGCTTTGGGTTACCTGTCAGGAAGGATAACTCCCAGGCTGCTGAGGGCTGGACTAGATTTTAAGGCTCCGAGTTACGCAAAACTTGCTCCAGTTGCTGCAGCGCGTCAGGGTTTGCCCACTACTGATGGATGGGCACAGCCATCACTGGAGCTGATTCTGAGAGCACAGGGGAGATCTGGCAGGTACTGCTATGACAACCAGGGAGCAGAACAGCCCACATTTCCCTGGAAGCTCCAAAAACAAACACTCCAGAACAGTGAAAAGGTACATGTTTATCCGGAGTATCGTCCTGCGTCCTCCTCTCTGCAAGGTGTTTTTTGGTTCTCACGCAGAAAATTCAGGAAGTTTCTGGCTGGGATAGAGTTAATTTACCTCCTGGTAGCTGGTGTGGAGCTGTGGTTTGGATTGCGCAGGGAACAGGGTGGGTAACACAGGGATGTTTCTGTTATGGCTCAGCAGGGCTTGCACAGAGCCAAGGTCTTTCCTTCTCCTCACCCCAGCAGGGAGAGGCTGGGGGTGCCCAAGGAGTGGGGAAGGGACACAGTCAGGACAGCTGATCCCAAATGACCCCTGGGATGTCCCAGATCACATGGAATCATGCTCAGCACGTGGAGTTGAGTGGAGGGAAGGGCTGCTCAAGGCCTGGCTGGGAATCAGTCAGTTGGAGATGAGTAACTGTTTTCATCTGCTTTTCCCTTTACTGTTCTCATTTAAATTACATTTATTATTACTGTTATTCATTATTATTATACATTATTCCATTTTATTTCAACTAATAAATGGATGGAGGAGAGGGAATGGCTTCCCACTGCCAGAGGGCAGGGTTAGATGGGACATTGGGAAGGAATTGTTCCCTGTGAGGGTGGGGAGGCCCTGGCACAGGTTGCCCAGAGAAGCTGTGGCTGCCCCTGGATCCCTGGAAGTGTCCAAGGCCAGGTTGGACGGGGCTTGGAGCACCCTGGGATAGTGGAAGGTGTCCCTGCCCATGGCAGGGGGTGGAACTGGATGGGCTTTAAGGTTCCTTCCAACCCAAACCATTCCAGGATTCTGTGCTCTTATCTCAAACCTCATCACTTTTAAACTTTCAGTTCTCTCCCCCTCCTCCTCCTGCTGGGGGTAAGGAGTGACTGGTTGTTGGTATTTGAGTTGCCATCTGGAACTAAACCACAACAACCAAGTTTCCAGGAGGAAACAAACCTCCAGCCACCTGCAAAGCCAGTACCGGAATGGTGGGAAGCAGGGAACACCCACCACATTCCCTCCTCAGGTTCAGATATATTTCCTCTGGAAAAAAAAATTAGCAGGCACAAGAAACCTCATTTTCACTGAGAAGCATCTCATCCCTTTTTCTCTGACTTCAAAAGGCAAAACAAACAGGTATTTTATGTAAATGTGGACATTAGAAACAAAAAATAGAACAGAAAACATTAAATTCCTTTTTTCATAGGCAACTCAGCTTCCAGTGGAACAGCTGCAGATGAAAGTGGTAGCTACAAATTAATATATCATAAGGTCTACCAAAGGAACTGATTGTCTCAAATGCCAAAAGTAAGACCAAAGACTAAATTATTTTCATTTACGAAAGCGTGGAGAGGAATTGCTTTCATGTTGAGAGTTATGTGTTTAGGAGGAACCTCAGTTGGGCTTGTCAGCTTCTGACAAAAGTTAAAAACAATTTCTAAAACATTTCAGAAACATGACTTAGAAGGGGGAAAGGTAAACAATACAAAATCCCTGCCTTCTGCTTTAACTCCTTTCACATTCCAAACTCCTGGGGTGCCTCTCCTGCAGGAGAGGCCTGGAGCGAAGAATCTGCCTCCAAAGCACTTCCCATCCCTATCCTAAAACACAGGAAAATCCTGAAACCATTAAATACAGATGTTATGCCTTTACCTTCATAGGAATAAGTCATGCTGGAAAGGTGGGCACGTCCAAACCTTACAGCAGGTGTAATCTGAAGGTGGACAAGTACCTTAAATAAAATTACAAGCTATTTCCAAGTTCTCCTGAGGAGCAGCTGTTTCAAACACACGCTCTGGGGTCTGTTATCCATATTATCTCTGTTATATATATCTATATGTAACTCTATTATCTATTATCCATCTCTGTCACCCTCTCATCAGTGGATTTTTCCATCCCTGGTGCTCAGATATTGTAGTTTACAGTAAACCAGCAGCTGATATGGACCAAAATTTGACAGTGAAAGCAAAACCCATTGCATCAGTTTGCAAATTCTCTTTTTTCCTCCCAAAACGAACTCCTTTACCCCAAAAGTGTTGACCAGCCACCTGCAAACCAATGTCACACTGGTGGCAAACCAAGGGATTCCATGAGATTGGTGACACCAAAACCACGGACTCTTAATAAATGAATTGTTTTGATAAAGTGGTAAGTGTAGGTTAAATTAAAGTAGAGAATAATCAATAAACATTTTACCTGAGCCCTCTCTGCCATGAAGGTGATGAGATCCCCCCTAAGGGACTGGTCTCTCTAAGAGGGGGCTCTCTTATAGCTATTTTTATTTTTTTTCCTGTTGTTCCACACTATCAGATAAATTCCATGCAGGGACATAAATGAAATTGAGGAGAGAGTTAAAATTTAGCTCACTTTCTTTGGTTTGAGGCATAGAAACACTCGACCTGCACATTCCGAGTTGTTTCTATTGAGAAGATGTCACAGCTTTAAAAGGCAGGATTTGTTCTTAAATTTTGTCTGCTTTTCTACAATAAAGGTTTACAGGGGTGGAAATAAACGGGGCAGATGGACAAAGGAAGGTATTTTACAGTGCAGCTTTCTGGTTTTGGGAACCACGTTAACTTCAACGGGAAAAATGAAAAGCACGGAAATCATTTCAGGAGCCTTTCCAAACGGGCTGGTGCAATGAAAATGAACGAGGGAATTTAGGGATGAACAGCCCCCTTCAGCACTTCTGCAGATATTCATCAGCAACACAAAGACTAGAGGAAGTTTTTAACTTTAAACACTACTCAGATATTCTACCGGCACTGAGGTCGGTCAGGAAGAATCCAAGATCTTAACAACACATCCCGTCTCTGCTTCTTCAGAACTTGATGTTCAGGGTGGGATAAAGACAAGCCTATTTTTAAGGATCAAAAATCCAAGCCCCTGCCCTGGCTGTGGATCTCTCTGCATCACACTTTGTACTGATCCAAATTTTCAGAGCGAGGAACTGCCTGGGGAAAGGTGCCCTTTGTGCTTCAAGGAAAACCCGATGGGGAGGGAAGAGGCTCTTTTTGTAGCTTTGCTCTTTCATTTCTACGACCGTAATTTCACTGTAAAACCAAGGTCAAATCCCCACCCAAATGAACACTGAGAGGTCATTTGGAAATAGTGTGAAGGTAATGCAGAGTGGTTTGGGTTGGAAGGGACCTTAAAGACCCTGCCATGGGCAGGGACACCTTCCACTAGCCCAGGTTGCTCCAAGCCTTGTCCAACCTGGCCTTCGACACTTCCAGGGATCCAGGGGCAGCCACAGCTTCTCTGGGTAACCTGTGCCAGGGCATCACCACCTTTACAGCCAACAATTCCTGCCCAATATCCCGTCTAACCCTGCCCTCTGACACTGGGAAGCCATTCCCCCTTGTCCTGTCCCTCCAGGTCCTTGTGCAAAGTCCCCCTCCCTTTAGGCCCTGGAAGGGGCTCTCAGGTCTCCCTGGAGCCTCCTCTTCTCCAGGTGAACCCCCCCAGCTCTCCCAGCCTGGCTCCAGAGCAGAGGGGTTCCAGCCCTTGCAGCATCCCCATGGCCTCCTCTGGACTTGCTCCAGCACCTCCACATCCTTCCTGTACTGGGGACCCCAGAGCTGGCTAATTTAAGGAGTACCCATTGCAATATTGTCTATACCCCTGTAATTGCCACGTCTGCTTATTTCTGCCAGTCAAGGTGTTAAGAGTGTCCAAACACAGATCTTCCCAAGCCTATTTCAACCTCCTACAGAATCCCCCGACACCAGAGGGGCTCTCCTGTTCCAAAGGACACAGGAAGCACACGCTGTGAGGGTTTCCTGAGCACCTGCAACGAGGCTCCTGGGACATCTGGAGAAGCAAAACCGCTTTGAAAATTACCAAAAAAGAAAGAAACCCAAGGGGCTTTAGATGTTCTCACGAGCTGCTCTCCAAGGGCTCCCGATTTCAAACCCCAGGTGCTTCCCAAGCTGTGGCCACGCACGAGCGAGAATCCCAAACCAGTGAGACGACCCCAAAATACGGCTCAATCTCCTGCCTCATATTTATTCAGAATGAATTTTAGGAGGTGGTTAAAGAGACTTCAGAAGCCAAGATTAAAGTTATGGTGCATTTTTATAACTGTGGTTCAGCATTTTATGGAAGTAAACGCTGACAACTTTATAGCCGTGGTCGCTTCCAGCGAAGGCAGCAGAGATTTCTCCAGGCAACTGGTAAATATAATGTTTTTGCCTTATACTTTCATCTCAGTACACATAAAAGCATTTGACACACTTAATAAAATGTCACCAGCATAAAACACTGCACAAAGGAATGCTAAATAATGACACAGCTGCAATTATTGAGGAAAAAAAAATGAGCATTAGAAACATTTGGAGCCTTTCTCTCCATCACTGAGATGGTGGAATCTGGGGTTAAAATGCCCTCTTTTTGTTAATACCACTGAAAATATTCCTGAGCATACAACTCCATACAGTAACTAGTTCTGAGGTCATATGGAAAACACATCATTTATCCTGAGAAGAAAAAATTTAATTGTCATAAGGTATGTATAGAACTTTACTGCACCTGCTGTTGGCTCCAAAATCTGGGATCTCAGGCTGATGCCAGCCTTAATTTGGGGACCCCTGTAACGGACCACGAAAAAAACTGCTCAGCCACCTCCAGAGCCAGCTTTTAAATAATAATTCTTTGCATCAGAGAAGGAGAAAAGCCCAGCCCAGCCCAGCCTGGCTGCAGCTCTGTGTTTTACTGTTTCCAAGCAACCCCGTGGTTTCGGCTCAGACACAAACCCAACCAGCCCAGAAATGCAGGGAGCCTTTCCCTCCGTACTCACTTGTTCTGCATCATGTTCATTATCACCCAGTCGAAGGGATAGACGTTCTTCCCGATGAGATTCTTGAACATGATGAATGTTTCCATCAGGAAATCCTAAAAGAAGAGAAAATATTTGGAGAGGTCTGTTCTGCTGGATCACAGACATCCCCGGGATGGTGGCAGTTATTAATGACCGCGCTCCAAAGGTGTCCTCGTGTTCTGCTCCATAAAAAAGCCATTATTCATATATAAAACACACCTAAATCCTACTAAAGCATATTTATACATCATGGCCATAAATCCTACAATAATTCCAGTTAAACTTGTCAGAAATTATGACAACTTTAATCCCATTGGATGACTCAGGACCTACCACTGGTTCACCAGTTATCCCAAAGGGAATAATTTTATATATATATATATACACACACATACATTAAATATTTTGTATTTTTTTATATATAATAATTATTTTATACACCATAGACAAAGTCTCACAGTCTCTTTTAATCAGGGCAGCCTGTATTGTGACACACATGTTGCGACACGTGCCTGGGGTCTCTCAGAAAGCTGTTTAAAGCACACTGGGACATGGAAAGAGAGAAAAAAAAAAAAAAAAAAAGCTAAATATTCATTCAAATAGTATCATTACATTGAAAATAATCCCTGGAGTTCACTTCATGAGTTTTCCCTCCCTTTGTGAATATCCTCCCGAAATCAAGATTGTTTATTTATGAAAACAAACACATGTTCTAGCTCAAAATGGGATCCATCAGTGTGGTGGTGCCCATCATGCTGTCATGGGGCAGAACAAATCAGTGGTTTGGCCATCCCAAAACTGGGAGAGGCTCTCCCCAAAGGCAGCAACAGTAATTCCTTCTGCAAGTGACAACCTGTCCCAGAACAAAAGTTAATTTAGCAGCATAAAGCAATTTATTCCTGCACAGCTATAAACAAACACTTCTTTGGACCAGAAACCTCGTGTACTTTACAATGTAAATCACCTCCTACAATCTGGGAATCTGTAATTGCTCTCTGACAATTGGAATAATATCAAATGCTGGGAGAGAGAGAGAGAGGGGAAAAAAGAACTTAATGCAGAAAGTCCTTGATCCACTTCACAGAGAGATAAAAATGAACTTTTATTCCAAGGTTAGAATATTTTCCCTTTGATTCAGTTTCTCAGTAATGGTATTTATCTCGTCTATCTTTAAAATGTCAAATGCCTACAAAAAAAACCCCCAAAATGTTACATTCACTGGACTTTTAACTAAGACTGTTTTTTATGTAACCTTTTCAGTGAGAAACAAATCTGAAGTTGCTGCTCTCATCAGTCTTTCTCCACGTGTGAGAGATGGTATCTTGGTCACATTTTATCTCCAGGTTGGCTGTTCTTTTAAAATGCTTTTCCTGCCTCAGAAATCCCCAGGCAGTGGGATGGGGGGAGCTGCAGAGATCCTGAGGACACAACACTGGGATCACAAATCACTGAATCATAGAATGGTTGGGTTGGACCTTAAAGACCATCCCATTCCCCCCCACCATGGACAGGGACACCTTCCACCAGCCCAGGTTGCTCCCAGTCCTGTCCAACCTGGCCTTGGACACTTCCAGGGATCCAGGGGCAGCCACAGCTTCTCTGGGCAACCTGTGCCAGGGCCTGCCCACCCTCACAGGGAGGAAATTCTTCCCAATATCCAAACCAAACCTACACTCTTTCAGTCAAAGCCATTGCCCCTTGTCCTGTCACTCCAATCCTCCTGAAGAGTCTCTCTCCATCTCTTGGGCTCTGCCACACGCACGGCACGAGCGCTGCTTTGGGACGTTCTGCACCCCAGCTCCTGGTACCCAATTAATCATCAAATCACAGAATCATCAAGGGTGGGGAAGACCCCCAAGATTATCAGGTCCAACCTTCGACCAAACACCAGTGTTCCCACTGAAGCACATCACGATGTTTTGGAACTGCTCGTGGCCTGTGAGGTGTCCCCACTGTGCAAAGCCAAACTCACCCCAGATGCTCTCCACGAGCTCAGTAAAATCTTCCTTCGTGTAAGAGACCCAACTGCAGATTTTACTGCTCATTTTTCATGTATTTTGGTGGAGGAATTACACTGTTGGTGATTCGGGCTCGTTCCTGACCCTGGAGGTTCTGCCACGTCTGATCTGACCTACTTTGCTGATTCAGCTCTACATTTTAATCTACTGATATTTACATTTTAATAACCCCACGTTCACACAGGTACTTTAAATAATGCTCTATAACAACTGAGCTAATTATTGATCAAATCCAAAGCTCCTCGTGCTCACCTGTGGTTTGTGCATTCAGAATATTCCTCTCTTTGCCATTTTATCTTCCTTATAGAAAAGTAAATGGCTTGGATGAATTAACCTCATGTTATGAGCGAAACCCAGGGCTTTCCTGGGGGGTGGGTGTGGAGAGGGAAGCTCCCAGGGCATGCACACTTTTTTTCAGTGTATCTGGAAGCAGAACAAATTTTCTCTGAACATAAAAAAATGATAAAAACCTCTGTTGAAGGAGCAAGGGCTGCAGCTCCTGGTCTCTCTCTCCAACTACAAATACAAATCGTATTTAATATCCCAAGGAAGCTTAATCCAGAAGAGTTAAGACCCCTTCCCAATTCCCATCCACTGAGCAAGCTCAGCCTGAGATACACCACGTGGCAAAACATCAACACGAATTTTTTGTCAACTAATACCACCTATGGCTCAAATAAAAATAATTTTTATCAAGTAAGAAGGGGAGAGAAATCAATTAGTCCCAGAAATAACCTCACTGATCTTGGGTGATGTTTCCTCTCAGGATGACAACAGAATCACAGGTCTGGATTTCACAGGATCACAGCCCAGTTTGGGTTGGAAGGGACCTTGAAGTCAGAAATTCCTCTTTGAACAGACATACCTTAATAAATCCAAACACTGTGTTCTGCAGAGGGATAAAAGACTGGTTTTATTGCATTCTGCCTCACCCTTTAAAAGACTTTTGAGGCCAAATATGACCATTATAATAATCTCAAACTGACACCTACATACACAGCCCATAAAGTTCCCTCCAGCAGTTCCATCTCCTGGCTGAGCAAGAGCACAGAGAGATTTAAGGGTCTCCCATGGAGAAGAAGCAACCACAGCTTCACTTTTCTTGCCATTTTTTTTTTTTTCAAGGAAAACCTAATAATTTCTGTTTGGCTTAATCTGATTTCAACCCTAAATCCCTGCTCTGTGATTGAACTGAACACTCTGGAATAGGAGGTGCAGTTATCACCTCCGTGTCCAGGGATGTTGGGATGAAATGAAAAGACTTCTGGATTTAATGGGTGAGTTAAATGACAGTGGCTCACAAAACTGTTGGATTAAAGAAATGGAAAAACCAAGAAATGTTAAATGAAGAGGCAGGGAAAGGTGTTTTTCCCCACCCAAACCATCCAGTGCAGCTCAGCAACATCCCACCACTGAGGAGAGATGAAAACAGGAGCTCCAAGAGAGGAACAAGGAGTGGTGACAGTGAAGGAGGTGACAGAGCTGCAGTTCTGATGGGGGAACAGGAACCAGAGACCAAGGTGGGGCTTTCACATCAACACTGAAATCCCATCCAGGAGGAAATACTTCTGAGAACAGAAATTCCTCACTGAAAAGGTTGTGTCAGCTTTTCTCTTCGGCACAGAAACTGGGTTGTATCATCTTTTTGTTCTCACTGATGACTCAATCAGTTTTATTTGTGCTTACAAAAAAGGGAAAGAAAATTCAGTTTACTCACTGAAGTTTCCTTTTTTTTTGACAGGATGAACACTGTTCTGCCATTACACCTGCACACCTTCTTTCATAATATTTAAAGTCAGTTTAAGGCAGCATTTTCTACTCTTATCTTATTACCCATTTAATATTTTACCAGCTTATTGTGTACTTTAGTTTCTGTTAACACACATCATCATTTACACAGCAATATTAAAACATTTAAAAGGTACATTTAATTAAAGATATAAAGTGTTGCAGCACCTGACCAAGTTTGGATTTGAATACCTGCTAAAACAAATGAGCACAACAGTGGAAAACAGGGAGTCAAACAGTTCACATTCTGATGGAAAATATGATTTTTAACAGTCCAATTCCAGCTCCACAACCCCAGAAAAGGCAGGATGAATATTCAGAGTCAGGACAGAAGAAAGAAGTGATTCCTCCTGAATCCCAGAGCACTGAGTGCATATAAATCAAACTCTTAAGAAGGACCCATTATAGACAGACCACTTTCCAAATTTCAAATACATAATAATTCCTGTTTTAACAAGGAAGATCTGACCTACAGAAGCACCTTGCAGGCAATTTAGAAAAAAAAAAAAAAAAGAGAGATTTTTAAACCAAACACTTCTATTGCCATTAGAAAAATCCCGTATTTCCTAAGCAGCACTTTTCTCTCTGCATTTTTTTTTTTTTGCTATATGTTGTCCTGATTTTGGCTGAGATAGAGTTAATTTTCTTCTTGTGTTTGGGGATTTGGGATGAAAGGAATGTTGCTAACACACTGATATTTGGGATTCTGCTGAGCTGGGCTTACCCTGAGTCAAGGACTTGTCAGTGGCCCAGGGAGGAGCTGCACAAGAAGCTGGGGAGGAGAATGGCCAGGACAGGTGACCTGTCCCCCCGCAGGTGACCCCACCAGTGCAGGGGGTTGTGTGGCATTTCTTTGCTGCCTGGGTCAAATCAAATCCCCACATCAAACCCTGCAATCAGATTTCCTTTTCCAGAGCCAAATGCTTTTAAAATTAGAGAAATATTTGGCTTGATAAACCTTAACACCCACGTCTTTTCTGCCTGCTACAAGCAGTGTTTTTACTCCACTGGCTGCATTAAGCTTGGGAACGTTGTATTGTTAGTGGGAAACCAAATGACTGTCCGTGTAAATGCTCCAAGATCCCACAGCAGGGTGACTGGGAAGCCCTTTCCGTGCAGTGATGCCCATCTGCAGCTCTTTGCAGCTGGACTTTGTCTTCCCCCTCTGCAATCATCAGCTCTGTGACTCAGTGATGCCAGATCAGGTGCAAACAGAAGCTTTAGCAACTTATCTGAAAACTGGCGTGGGGCAAAGAGCTCAAATCCGGCAGAAAATGGGTAGAAATAAGAAGAACAAAAATTAAAGATGAACTGGAAAGCCCAAACATAAAGAATTACACAAAGGAAAGCCCCTGGGCTTGGTTCTGTGGGGTCTGGAAGGAGGAGAACCCGAATAAAGATTAAAATCCAGGAGAAAGTGCCTGGAGCATTCCCAGGATGGAATGGAACAGGGCTGAGCAGCTTTGGGTCATCACTAATTGCTGGGAGCTCAGCCAAGAGTTTGGTGTCCCCTTTGCAGCCATATGGCAAAGCCAGTTTGGGTTATTGCAGAGTTATCGCCTCAGCTATAAACTCCCTCCTATTATTGCTTTAATTAAGTTGGGTTGTTGCCTCAGTCAGGGCACTGAACGACTCTGAGAAGACAAATTTCAATTATTATTGCTTATTTAACAACTAAGGGCATCCCTAAGGTTAAAATGGTTTGTGCAAAAGGGAAAAGTGAGATTTTACCCGGACCTCTGGGTAAAAGCTACTTAAAGAAAGGAAAGCAGGACATCTGGCAGATTTAACACTGAAAGTTCCTTTCCTAAGGAAGTTTTATTTAATATTCTTTTCTTCTCTTCTTAAATAAAAGTCTCATCACTGCTATTTCTTCATGCTTTCTTTTAATTGCCTCAAATCCACTGTCTCACGCTTTTTAAAGCACTGAACAGCCTCAGGGCTTTAATAAAGATTTTTATATTAATTCTATAATGCCAAACACATTTTGTTGACATTTCACAAGTGTACTTAATGACCAATAACGGGGGGGGGGGGGGTAACAAACACATGGTGAACTATTTTATGAAGAGAGATAAACCAAGCCAAACTCACCACAACATCCGACCTCATCTTCCCAAAAGTCTTGATTAAATGAGCATAGTGATAGTCCTCCATCTGCCTTAGAATGGCTGTCATGCAGGCCACAAAACTGCCCTGGAAAAATAAAAGTAAAGAAGGCAATTACTTAAGAAAAGGCAACATATTTGTTGTTATCAAAACATAACACTGCTTGAGAGCCCCACACAGATACAATTCCATCATTAAAATTCATTAGTGAATGTGCAAAGTTCTGTTAGGAAAACAAAGGAACATCTCAAAAAGTTTCCATTTCCAATTTCATGGGTCTGGCACTGAAGCTTTTGCAACACGCTCCTCATCTAAAAACTGCTCTGACATTAAAGGCTTTGCAAGGTAATAAACACCACTCCTAAAAATATCCCACAATATCAGCATTTGCATTTGGAAAGTCAATACTCTGCTCAAGGAAGAAATCTCTTAAAAATCATTACACACACTGAGCAGCCACAGCTAAACCCCGAGTTTTAATTTCACTGAGTGGTATTTTCAGGTACTGTGATGCTTACAAAAAAAACCCCACCAAAATCCAATAAGTTTCATAAAAAAAAGTAGAAGAGTCGTACCAACCAGATCTCTCTCAAACTATGGAAAAAGTAAAAAGTGCCAAAAAGAAAGTAAAGATTTCCCTGCGGTGTGTCAAAGTGTTGTAGTAACAACTCCAGCCCATTCCTGTGGCTACTCAGATGTAGAAAGATCCCATAAATAGGTTCTTCTTGTCCATCTTCTCTCTCTGAAGACCTGCTAAAAGCCTGTTGATAATGTCCAGGTCTTTTGTGTTATTTGATGGAAAGAAAAACCACTAAAAATCTGAACACCTCGGAGAATGACTCAGAAAATAAGTGATTCTTTCTATGGTTTGATAAAACTCTAAATTCCCCTTTCAGTGCCATTTCCAAGGTGCTCCATCCTGAGAGAATACTGAGGAATTTTCTCTCCTTTCTGAGGCACAGAGCCTTTATTGTTGCCTTTAAGAGCAGCATTACTTTCAATTTCAAATATTTCTTTCCACATCAGTCCAAGTAAGGGAGATTAAAGCCAAAATGACACCAGGTTATCTGGGTGGGCTCTGAGCCCTCTCACTTACAGGCTAATCCCCAACCTCCACCAGATAAGCACTCCTGGAATGTGCTTTTCTCCCATGGAATGGAGCTGAGATCTGAACTCCCCCAGAACTGATTTGGTCCATGTGGGCCATTTTCCCACCTGATGGGAGCTGTTAGGAATGTGCAGACTCCATGAATATAAAAGGGAAAGGCCACCAGAGCTGCCGTTCCAGGACATCAAAAGCACTTTCTAACAAACTCTGACAAGAATAGAAGCTGGGGCTGCAAGGAGACGATGTTTACTACTATGGAATGGAAATCAGGAGGGATCATCTCCGAAATGTGAATGTTGATTGTCACAGCAGCCTCTCAGGAACGCTCAACACAACAAACGCTGTCGATGGGCCTGGAGGAAAACATCCAACAGCCCTCACTCAGTCCTGTCCCCCCTAAGGATGTCATCAATCAAAAGGGATGTGCCAGCACCAGTCAGAATTACAAATTTTTTCAACTGGCTGCCTAAGATGAGCTGTAGTTGGAAGGGACATTAAAGACCAACCAGTCCCACCCCCTGCCATGGGCAGGGACTCCTTCCACCAGCCCAGGGTGCTCCAAGCCCTGTCCAACCTGGCCTTGGACACTTCCAGGGATGGGGCAGCCACAGCTTCTCTGGGCAACCTGTGCCAGGGCCTGCCCACCCTCACAGCCAACAATTCCTGCCCAACATCCCATCTAACCCTCCCCTGGGAGCAGCACAGGCTGCTCTGGCTGTCCCCATCAGCCAGGAAGATGATGAGTCACCAAAGGGAGGGACAATTACACATGAATATCTTCTTAATTAGCACGGTGAGAATCGGAAAGGAACATGAAAGTTGAATGTCTGGTGGTGAAACACTCTGAGCCCACGTGCAAGAGGGAAAATGACAATAGGAAAGCCTGGTGAAACCCTGGAATGGGTGCTGGAGTCAAGAATAAACACAGGAAAATAAAGCTGAGCAAATACAAACGAAACACGAACAGGAGGGGATTCTGTAGCGCTTTAAGTTTTAGTTAAAATTCCAGAACTTTGTTAAATGTTGGTGTGTAGCTGATGCTGAGCCCCCAGAGCGGTGCTGAGCAGGGTCTTTGAGCAGTTCATCAACACTTACTCCTGTGTTCCTGCATAAACAATGATTCGTGCTCATCTCAGTATCTACCCAGGTAATAAAACTCCTTTCTCTCTTTATTTCTTTGATACCTTATTGTCCTTTTAAGGCAACATTTTCTCACATCCCTGGGACAACATTCACCTGCAGATCCCCATCTATAAACACTCATACCTGCTGGGTATGAAAATCTACTCAGAACTAGGAAAAAAGTGTCCTACGAGTCATCTGCTCACCCCTCAGCATTTTCCTTGCACTTAGTGAGGTATCATTTGCAGCCAGCACGCTCTTAATTACAATGCTAATAAAATCTGTAATTATTTATAGGCAATATTTGTACTGAAGGCGTTTTTTAACGTGGTCTACTGACTATTTAACAACAGCTAAAGATGATTACATTTGAAACTTAAGCTGCTTCCTAATCCTTAGTTGGATTTGGAGGCCGCTGTCATCATCTCCAGCACTCCAAGCAACACATAATAAAAAGGGATCTAATTCTCTAAAAAAAAACGATTTGAATTTTAACCACAGGAATAATTGCAAAGCTACACTTAAAGTCCTGCAAGGGGAGCACCAGGGACTTGCCACTGCCCTGGGCATTTATCAGCTATTTATCCACTCAAACAGTGTCAGGGTTTAACCTGAAGTCTTTCCCATCCTTCCTTACTGTCGAAGCTCAGAAATGAGGGAGTAGGATAATAATCAAATTCAGCCACATTAAAAGAAAACCAAACTAAACACAACCCCAAAGTGTCTATTTTTTTCCTATGGAAAGGATGCCTGATTATTCAGAAATTAATGTTATATTTAAGGAAAAAAAAAACAACCAAAACAAACAAACAAACAAAAAAAACAGAGCATGAAATTCCAAACTGTAAAATTACTTCGAATTTCTGTAACATTCAGCTCTGAAGGAAAAGCTGAAGAGGCCCATGAAAGCTCCCTAAATCATTTCCCTAAATTATCTTTAAAATGAGACACTCCATGTTCGAATGGCTCTTGAACCGGTACAAGAAGGGAAATTTTGGGATCAAATAAACCCCACAAGTAAAACTAACACTGAGAAATTTCAGAAGGAGAAGAGAATTCCCTGCAGGAGAGACAACACATGCCAACATTTTTCTCCCTCAGGGATAAAACATCTTATTTTAAACAGTCTTGTCCATTTTCTTCCAGGGAAATCTCTAAGTTGGGAATATTAAGCTCTTTATGTCTAGTGAGAAAACTTAAGAGAAATCAAAAAGACATCGAATTTAGGGATGTTTCAGTGCAATCTCCCTCTTTCCATGCTCGGGAACAGATGAAAAACTGTAAATTATAATTATTTTTTCCAAAAAATTCTCCTTACATGGCCTTAAAAAACTACACAGCTAAATAAATAAATAAATTGGTAAATATATTAAAAAACAAACAAACAAACAAACAAACAAACCCCACCCTTGAATGAATTAACTACATTTTGGCTTTCAGAACATTTTCACAGAATTTACTTTGTGGAAAAGGGTTTATGTCCCTCACAACTAGCAGTTCGTAAAGACATTAAAATGAAGTTTTCTCTTTGCTCACACCACCTGTTCTCTCTACATCAGCAACAAAGAAAGAACTAAAAAATCAGTTGTTACCAATTCCAGAAGCCACAAATTAAACTGTCACCATTTATCAACTCAAAAGACAAAAATCCATCTCTAAAACGTCCCAAATTTCAACTTTTTGGTAACTTCTAAGGGTACTGGCTTGTGAAAATGTCAAGTTCATTCTGTCTGCAGACCAGTTGGCTCACTTAAATAATATATTCCATATAGTTTATAGGATCAAGATATTATACAACCCATCATGGGTAAGGCAGAGGGTCTCCCATCACTTCTTGTTTTCAAGAATATTTTATATTGTGTAACATTTAACGAGCTGGGTGGGAATTGCAGCTTTCAGCGCATCCTAAAGGGAGTTTGACACAGATTCCTGAAGCTTTTACCAGCAGAATCACATCAGTAAGAGCAGGAAAAAGAACCAAAACAAAGCAAACCCCCTAAGCTCCATAAATATAAATATATATATATGTGTATATAAATTCATACATGTATTTCTCACAGTATTAAAACAAACATTTCTTTTCCTGGAATAGAAAATCTGACAGCAAATTCACCAGCAGAATATAAACAAGTGCCAAATGTTCCCATTTATCACATGTTCTTACTGAATATCCCTCTCTTTTCCATTTCCTTAGGCCAAACCCTGCCTTTCTGAACATGGGGAATAAAACATGGGAGTCTTTTCCCTTCGAGAAACCCAAGTAATGGTTGTGATAAATATCTGGGGGCTTTTCCTGCTGCCACAAACGTTATCATAAAGCATCTTTTAGCCAGCCAAGATGCAGGAAGGCATTTTCACTGACAAATTTCCAGAGCTCCTGGAAAAGAGGTGCCACCTCCTGTGTTTGATGTGGTTTAAGTTGTTTTAAAACAAGACTTAGAAGACTTCAGTGCTGATCACCAGGTCCTGACCAGCTTCCAAAATAGGAAAGAATTAAAAAGACCTGATTTTCCTGAGAAGTGCACAAGGTCTAAGGAAATTTTCCATTTTCACAGGTGGGACATCAAGGAACAAGAGGAAAGGGCCTCAGGCTGTGCCAGGAGGTTTAGATTGGAGAGCAGGGAAAATTTCCTCACCCAAAGGGCTGTCCAGCCCTGGCCCCCATCCTTAGGGGGATTTAAAAGCCATGTGGATGTGGCACTTGGGGACAAGGGTTTAGTGGTGGCCTTGGCAGTGCTGAGGAATGGTTGGACTCGATGATCTCAGCGGGCTTTTCCAACCTAAATGATTCCACGATTCTCCGAAATACCATTTTGGGGGAAGGCAGTTTAGTTGGTTCTTAGCAAAAAAATCCCTGTCCAGAAGTTTCCAAACTTCTTTCACCTATCAAATGCTAACAGAGGACCAAACCAACAGACACCTGGCCCTGTTTGGGAGCAGCTCTCCATCACTCTCCTCCGACAAGTCCTTCCAAATCCCAGGGAGCCCCAGCAAGGGCAAAGCACTCAACCATCTCCCTTTGACAGCTCCCTCTGCTCTAACACTTCCACAGTTCTGATCTGCTGCTTCACGAAGGAATTTGTGATTACTGTTTCCTCAGAAGGAAAATCCTGTATTCCCAAAGAGCAAAGCAAAACCCCCCGCAGGTCTGAATCCAGGGAAACCTCTGAGAAGAAGAGAAAAGGATCTTCACAGAGATGGATAGGGCTTGGAGCAACCTGGGCTAGTGGAAGGTGTCCCTGCCCATGGCAGGGGGTGGAATGGGATGGGCTGTAAGGTCCTTTCCAACCCAAAGCACTCCATGATTCTCAGATCCCAAGAGCTCAACTGAAACTCATTTTGCAAAAGGTTCACTGCTTAGAAACTCCAAAATCCACACAATGGGAATACACACAAAGCATTCCCTGCTTTGAAAGTGCTTTGCAGTGACTTCTGTAAAAAGCACGCAAGAAATTAATGAGACAATTTAACAACATCATTTATCATGTTTTTAGGGCTCTTTTTTCAAAGAAGTCCATTTTAACCAAAAATGCTTTGCTTTTAAAAGCTCCACACAGCGTCAGGATTGAACAGGAGGCTCCTCCATGGAACAGTCCTCAAGGTCAGGACATTTATTTCTGGTTTTCTAAATGTAATTGCCTTTCCCCAGTTTTTTTCTCCCCCCTGCTACGCTAAACATTATTTAACCAAAAATCTAGAGAACTGCCCTCAACAAATCTGTTCCAGGTATCTTGGTTTAAACATTTATTAATGCTGGTAATAGAATTATAAATATAGTCATAAAATACAGAAAACAACTGTATTTATGGCAATGGCCAGTATTAAAATAGGATAAAATAAAAAGGAAATTACATATAAATACTTTTTTTAATAATTCTGCAAAAATGCAGCACTGAATGTGGGAATATAACCACTCTGGGACTTAGAATTCCTTATTTTTATTTTAATCATAACTGGTTGGTGCTCAAAGCCATTCACACCACTCATGTGGTATCAGGACACATTGGGAAGGACAAGGAAGGGGATACAGAAGGAACCAAAGCTGGAGGGTCCCTTTATCAGGAAGAGCTTCCCCAGAGAGGAGCAACCTCTGAGTAAGGGCTACAAGGACTCAAACTCCCAGCAGAGCAGAGAGATGGCACTGACATTTTCATGGAATCCCAGAATGGTTCGGGTTGGAAGGGACATTAATAAGCCCATCCAGTCCCAGGCAGGGACACCTTCCACTAGCCCAGATTGCTCCAAGCCCCGTCCAACCTGGCCTTGGACACTTCCAGAGATCCAGGGGCAGCCACAGCTTCTCTGGGCAACCTGTGCCAGGGCCTCACCACCCTCCCAGCCAACAATTCCTTCCCAATATCCCATCTAACCCTACATTCTTCCACTTTAAAACCATTCCCCTTGTCCTATCACTCCACGCCCTTGTCCAAAGTCCCTCTCCAGAAATCCCTGAGGGAGCTAAAGCAAAACCCAAACTAACGCCATCAGAAACTCTATTTCATTTATCAAACACAGTGGAAGTTGAAAGCCAGGTAAATAAAGCCATGACATTGATGCAGACCAGGCAAAGAATTTAAACTTTGCAAATACCTTAAAAAAAAAGAAAAGAAAAGTGAAGATAAGCAGCGTCCTGTGTTAGAAATGCCTGCAACAATTCCAGGGACAGGGATGGCTACAGGTATTACGGATATTGGCTCTGCAGCAGGCAAATCACTGCACTGAGGTACCCCCATGACAAATCATGGGAATACTAAGGCAAGATTTATCATCTATTAAAGGCCCTGTTCACACCAGGCAGGTGCTGCTGCCAGATGAGCACACACCTAAAAGCAACAGCCATTTTGAAGACAAATTATTCCACTTTTGTCCCTTCTCACTCGACTGTTGTGACATAAATTATTTAGCAACCGGTTTATTGAGGGGCTCAGCGAGCCTGAAAGATAAGAAATGCGTGCAATCGAAATTTAATTGATAAAACCACGCGATTTAGATATCCCTGGATTAAAAAGCTACTTGCAGGAGGTCTCCTGGGGGAAGCTTTTGCATTTTTTAATTAGTTGCCACCTTTGGTTTGTTCAGCACATAAACCATCACGCCATACCCTGAGGGCTGTTTCCCTTACCGAATTTTTGGGAGAGACATCAGTGGATATGGGAAGGAGGTTCATGGGATGTGCTTGCAGAGCTGCAGAAGGTGACACAGCCCTTGCAGACAGGAATCACTGCCAGGCTCTCATCAGTGGGACAAATAAAGGCAGGGCTCTCTTCACATTTGCATGATATCAAAATGAAATCCCCATCACGGGCAATGTTCTCGTTCCCTCCTCCCCAAAGAGCAGGAAAACTGATTAAAGGCAGAAGCACTGCAGATAACAGGCTGCTCCTCCGTTATGACTTCTCTCACTTAAGTCCAATTTTCTGTGATATTTAACATTAGAGCACCGAAATTAACGGGATTTACACAAATCCACCACCACGGTAAACAAAGAGAAATACAATTTCCAGACAGGATCCATTTCCAGTTACAGTTTCTGTTCCAATATTGACAGCTAAGAGGAGCTGTAAAGATTAATATCCTGGAGTAGCAAAGAGGGGATTTCAAAGAAGTGACATTGCTCTTCCCTGCCTACTGGAATATCCTCACCTTCCCTTGGAATCTGGCTCCCAAATCACCCCCGTGCTCCTCTGGGAGAGATTGGGTGGGGGCTGGAGGAGCTCCTGCTAGTGCACAGGTGGCATCCTTGATCCAGAGTTAGAACAGGAGTCACCAGAGGAAGGAGCAATCCCATTATTCCCATTCCAGAGGCACAAAACCAGAAGAACCATGGGAAGGAGAAGAACCAAGGAGTCCCAGGCCAGGCTGTGGCAGAGCTGTGGGCTGAGCTCTGCTGGTCATGGAGGTGCAGCCATTGCAGGGGCCTGGATCCAGCTTCCAGCTCTCCCATGGGGACAGATGGGAACATCAGCGCTGTTATCCCATGGGAATTGGATACCAGAAAGTTTAACAGAATCCCAGACTGCTTTGGGTTGAAAAGGACCTTAAAGCCCATCCAGTCCCACCCCCTACCATGGGCAGGGACACTTTCCACTAGCCCAGGCTGCTCCAAGCCCCGTCCAGCCTGGCCTTGTACACTTCCAGGGATCCAGGGACAGCCACAGCTTCTCCGGGCAACCTGTGCCAGGGCCTCCCCACCCTCACAGGGAACAATTTCTCCCCAGTATCCCATCTAACCCCAGGAGAGCCATTCCCTGTGTCCTGTCTCTCCAGGCCCTTGTCCTCAGTCCCTCTCCAGCTCTCCTGGAGCCCCTTCAGGCCCTGGAAGGGGCTCTCAGGTCTCGATGGAGCCTCCTCTTCTCCAGGTGAACACCCCCAGCTCTCCCAGCCCGGCTCCAGAGCAGAGCAGAAGAGTTTTATCCTTGTCCTACATGCACAGGTTGCCTCTTGCACAGACAATCCCATTTTGTAACTCCTTCAGGTTGTTCCACTTTGTCCAATGTGTGCAGGGTTTCCAGGAGCAGAGGAAAAACTCCCAAGTGTTCCCCTCGAACAACAAAAAGCCAGAAGTCCAGATTTCCCTGTTTTCTGGGAGGCTCCCTGCAGTTATCTGGAGGAGCAGCCACATCTCCAATCCAGGCACTCTCAAGGAACACAACCCTGTTTTATACTTTGCAGTTAATTAAAGGGAACAGGGAAGGACTCCTCTGCAGGACCTGAAACGATGATATGTGGGCTGAGTCTCCAAGAATGACCCAATTCTTCCTGCAATATTATTAACTTTGAATCTTATTTCTTATTAAACTCCCAGTAACTCAGAATACTTTGGGGGATTCTCTCAGACAACCTAAACAGTCTCCAGAAGAGCTTCAAAGGTACCTCATGAAAAGAATATGAAATCAATCTCCAACATGCAATCTAAGCAAAAGGAGAGGAACACTTCTATTGTAGAAAACTGAATTAATTAAAACCCTTTTATATTAAGATTTGGAACAATGACCAAAACATCCAGCATAACGAGCTCCAATAGGATGCTGCTGATAAAAGGCTCTTTATCCTTTTCCTGCCTGAACTCAGCAGAAATGCAACACCAGCAGGAGAGAAGGGGGCTGTCAGCTGGGTAAAGGACAAACCTCCTGGAGTAAATAAACCCCAGAGTGGAAACAGGAATTCCCCCTCACATGCACAATTCTTATTTTTAAATTCAATTCATTCTACTGATTTCAGATCAATAACACAGACTTGGAAGCTGAGAAACAAAGTGAATATTTTAAAACCAGGGCATCTCATTCCCTCTTCCATTCCATGGAAAAATCAAGGTCACAGAATCCCAGACTGGTTTGGGTTGGAAGGGACCTTTTAAGTTCATCTCGTTCCACCCCCTGCCATGGGCAGGGACACCTTCCACTAGCCCAGGCTGCTCCAAGCCCCGTCCAACCTGGCCTTGGACACCTCCAGGGATATCCTCCAACTCCTGAAGGAAGGAATGGAATATTTGCACAGGAGGCTCTACTGAAGATAAAGGTAACTGAGGTTTTTCTGTGCTTGCAATCCCTAAAACATCTGAGGGGAATGACTTCCCTACTGAACAAGTCACTGCATCTAAGGTGCAAAACATGTTTCGGGAATTTTCCTCATCCTATCCCGCACTCTCCATATATTCCAGCAACAACAAACCCTTTTTAAGGGCTGCTTTTCCACCACTGAAACAAATTTCGATTTATAACTGAATTTCATTTTTTTTCCTCCCAACTTGGTCTTGGCAGAAATCAGAAGGGAAAAAAGTAAATCCCAAAGAAGTCATTTATCACCTTCCAACAATGCCACTCCCATTAACACCAGGATTAAATGTATATTCACTATATTCAGCTCTGTAATTGCTTTCCCACACGTGTGGCTGATGCGTGTGGGCAACAAAAGCAACTTAAGTTGAGAGATGTTTTTTTTTTTTTAATTACAAATCCACACCTAAATGAGAACTAATCTCTCTTTGAAAAAAAGCAATTAAACCCAAACCAAGATTAAAGTCAGTGATTTAAAATGTTCCAAGGTAAGAATCACCCTGTCTGGCTGCGGTGGCAGCAGAGGGACGGGTTGTGTGCCTGGGAGGGTGGTGGGAAGGGGCTGGTTTGGTCCACACAGCTCAGCTCACCCTTCCCACATCATTCCAAGCAAATGTAGGTGGATATTCCATCATTCACCCTCCTTTCTCCTTTTTTTCCCCTCCCTCTTTTCCATGTTCCGATGTCCAGCTGATGGGAAATCACTCAGGATTTCCCATCCCAGACTCTGCCAAGTTCAATCCTCTCAAAACAGCAAAACTGAGGTAAAGTAACCCTGATATATATCCAAAAGATAAAACAAATATTAAAAAAAAAGAATAAATAAAATTAAATGTTCTATTCCTATTTTATTGCAATAGTATTGTTATTTTGAAAATACTTTTCCTGACATAATTTCTGTGCATTTGGAACCATCATAAGCACAATTTTTGGGGTAACCAACCCTGTGTTGTGGCAGAGCCCACAGGACTCATCCCACTCCTGACATTTGGCAAAAACGAGATTTGCAAACAGTAAGAAAAAACTTCTGCTGGTACGGCTGAAAATCCTCCTCATCTGCTGGGGAGGGAAATTAAAGGATTATTAAAAAATGCTTTAGAAATACCTTAGAAAAGCTACTTAGAGCAAGACAAAAGTCTCTCAAGGCTACAGAAGTAATGCTGGTTAAGTCTGTTCCTATCAGTACCTGTGAGGGATATGGGCAATTTCTGCATAAAGAGAGTACAAACATCACCCAAAGTCATTAAATGGTAGGGTAGGAATTAATATGTTTATAATTCAAGGCAAAAGATAAATATGAATAAATAAAAGGGAAGTACTCATTGTATCCCTGTGAATTATTAAAACTCTTTTTTTTTTTCCTTATTAAATGTAAAAAACTAACATGTATTTTGCTATTTTCCAGTCACTGGGGCTTTGCTAGCAAGGAATCTTCACCTTGCAATTTTGGATAACACCTGAAATTAAACAGTTATCATTAAAAAAAAAAATCATCAAAAACCCACAAACAAACAAACAAACAAACAAACAAACAAGATAATTTCAAATTTAATTAAAATTTTGTGAAAAACATCCCATCATAAACTGCCTATTAAAGGAGCTCTTATGGGATATCAAGACACGGTTGGAACAACCTGGTCTCGTGGAAAATATCCCCGTCCATGGCAGGGCTGGGAATGGGATGAGCTTTAAGGTCCCTCTCAATCCAAACCACTCTGTGATTTTATAGCGCCAAGAGAAAGGGGCTTGTCCTTTTTTTGCCACAGGACAGCAATCCCCTTATTTAGACAATCAGTTCCTGCAGAGCTTATCTGTCACCGGGTAATGGATGCGAAACGACGACATTACACATCAAAACAAACCTCGTTAGCTCCTCATCCCCAGGAAAAGCTCAGCTCCCAAATAAAGCCCCGGTGGTGTTTCCCACCAGCCTTCAAGGAGAGCTTTGATTTACAGCAAGCTCGGTAAATAAATCCAGTCTGCAAAGCTTGAGGGGGACAGAACGGACTGCAGGAGGGACAGGGAAGGGCAAGCCAAATGCCAGCCTGGAGAAGAGAAGGATCCAGGGGTAGTTGTGTCTCCAAAAGTCCTGGAGCCAGACTGCAAGGGAAAGACCACCAAGGGAATGCACAAAGTCAAGATAAGTAAAAGTTGGGAGACAAGGGACAATCATTCCAGCTCCCCTCCAAAACATTTCCCCACCCAGGCTCGGGCAGGAGGGCACTGACAAGGGAAGGATGTGGAGACACTCAAATATTAAGGCACCACTTGGAATTCCTAGAAGCAAATTGAGGAAGTTTCACAGTATTATCAAAAGTATCACTTTCTTTCTGAGGTTTCAGAGGTTTCTCCCTCCTCCTCAGCAGCCCCTTCATTTTTTGGGCTTCCCCACCACACTGATGGACACCCATGGATTTAAGGCATCTGCTAATTATGCTCCTCAACTGCTGCTAAGTATTAATATTTTAAATTGCTTAAAAATTGAAGACAATCAAAATGTGCTGCTGCTTTTAATGGTTTTTAATACAGTGCCCAGAAGTTGTAAAGGACAGAGACACTTTATTGCACTGTATTTTGAAGAGACACAGACCAAGGATTAAGAAGGATTTCACTTGGCTTCTGCTGTCAACTGTAAACTCATTTAATGTCATTATCAGCCTTCCCATATTTATCAACAGGTTGCTGCACAACACAACTTATTTAAATATCCTGCGCTTTTAGGATTTTCTTCTTGCATTCCTAAGTTAAAACTTAAGTCACATGTATTTTAATGCATAAAAGATTTAGGTGTCTGCACAGTCAGTCATGAATTTAGCATATTCTTATTTGCAAAAGCTAAAAGTTTAGGTCATTTTATTTAGGGAAAAAAAAATAAATAAGGGAGTAGAAGCTCTTAATTGGCTAAACTTGGGGTGCCCATGATACTGCAACCTGCCTCTTTATATCCCTTTTTATTCACTGCCACCACAACCCTGTGTCGTGCGTCAAAGTTATTGAGGGCAATTAAATTTTGGTGCCTGCTTAGGGACTGTAGAAAACTCCACTAAAGAGTTCATTTCTCAACATTATGGCCCAAATCCCCAATTCTGGTCTAGACTCAGAGCACCTACAGAAACAGTGTGTTCAATTTACATCTATTTGCACTTATTTCTCTCTCCCGTAATTTCATATTTTCATTTTTCTCTTGCTTCATATGTTTAATTTCAGCTTGTTTTTTCCTGTTAAGCATTATGCAACAAGACCAGGTTGCTCTCTGGGCTTCTAACTTTAAGGCAACGTGTAAAAGCACATAAAAGTCTGTATTTTTATGCTCAATAGTTCAATATTTCAACTGAGAAAACCTTGCTGAGGGTTTGGGAGTTTACATTACTTTATAACATTGAATGTTCTCCAGTTTGACAGAAAAGTTGCATTAAATCCTCCATCTAATGAAATCAGTGTTGTATAAATAATATATTATTCCACCACAGAGCAAATAGGAAGCAGATGCAGTATCCCCATTATTTGTTAGATCTGCCTTTTTTTTTTTTTTGGGTCCATAACTTGAATTTTAAGACGGAATTCATGTTCATTCCAAATTTCATTAGGTGCTTACATCTGAAACCATTTGTTTGAAGGCAATCAAAAGTCTGATCAGACTTTTTTATTTTTAAGCAGGGCAGTGTTTTTCCCTTTGCCATAAAGCAGTTGGAGAGAAATCCCCAGAATCGGGAAAACAAAATAAACGAGACAAACCAAAATATTAACAAAGTTGGCATGATGTTCCTTTAAAAAACAAAAAGTCCCCCACACTCCCAGTTTCTCGAGACATCTTAATAAGGATGTAATTCCACATTTGCTCTCGCTGAGCAAATCAAACAGGGTGATTTATTATTCAGATGGGCACAAAGGATTTCTGAAATGCAGAAAGAAGGGCTATAAAAGCACAAGTCATCAGTAATGAGGACAAGCTAAACTGCCTTTCAAATCTGAACAAAATGCAGCCATTTAGGGTCTCATACATCACACTCTCCCAGCCCCTCATTTATTTCCACACTGTACAAGCTGCATGATAATGGAGCCAGGGCAGAATTCAGCACCTACTGAGAACATCTTGATCAGACAAATGATTCCTCACCAGCAAGGGATCAGAATCCTCATCCTCAGAAGAACAAACAAGGATTTCCAACCACCGCTTTAGTTCCCTTCCCAGAAACACCTGTGTATGGAAAAGGAACTTTTCTGAACTAGAGGCACAGTGAAAATATGAAAAAACTCCCACTCATATTCCAGGAAAATTCAGATTTTTTTCCTTAGTATGAATGATAAACATCTACAGCAATTTGGGTTCCTGATGGGATACCATTCAACTGGAACCCAAAATCTCAGCTTTAGCTGCTGAGACCTGCTGTTATATTTTCTTCTGAAGAGAAAATGAGAGAGAGAGGACCAAATTCTGTTCCTCCTTATCCCAGCAAAGCACAGAAATAACTATCAGAGCTCATGAGGTTACTCAGCATTTTCCTCCTTGGAGCAGCAAACCCACAAAGAGCAGTTCCCTCAACGAGCTGGTTAATATTTTAGCTGTACATGGATATTATGGGCATTACACACAGGCTGAAATCCACTTTATCTTCAAAAATGTTCCCCCACATGAAGAGATGTGGAATTAGTTGCACTTTACAGATCAAGAACAGACAACAGCAGAGGCTCAAGTGAATTGTCCAAGCTCACGGAAAAAACTTATCGTGGAGCAAGACACTGCATCAAATGCCTCAAATTTCTGCCAAACATGACTCTGAGACTCCTTATTTCTTTGGCATCACAGCCAAGCAGAATAAATCCTCCCTCCAAGCAAGGAGCACCTCCAAGGATTTGACTGCATGGAGACCTGTTTGAGATTCAAGCCAAGTTTGCTTCCACCTCAGCTGGAGCAGAGAAGCATATTTAACATCCCACCATTTTTCTTCCAATGGCAGGCTGGAATAAGTAAATAAATAAATAACCAGTGTAGCCCAGGAAGCCAGGCAGATGTCACCCAAAGGCATGGAAAGAACCACAAAGATTCAGCAGTGTCAAAATACCTGCTTTCAGCAAAGCCTGGGTGACAGCACCGGGCCCCAGGGACTACAGGGAGAAACAGCACAACACTGTCCACATCTGTGTTTCAGATCCAGTGAACTTCATCCTTCTTTCAACTCAAACACAGTCTGTAACATTCTGAGATAAATTAGGCTGGTCCTAAAGGATATCCCTCAGAGCCCAGCTCAGGTATTCAGTGTTGGGACTTAAATTCTGCCTCCTAATTTACCCACTGTAGATCCAACAGCAGGCCCTGCCGGAAGGGACCCAAGCTGTGAGACCTTCTCGAGCCCCAGACACATCAGCAGCCCAGCACAGCCCACCAAGGGGCATCACCTGGACATGACACCGGTCCTTTCCTTGGCTCTTCCCTGCTCACAGGGCCCTGAACTCTGCCTCTCAGTGTTTCACAGCAGCTTTCAGGTGGATTCTAAACGTCACTTTGGGGTTAGTTCATCGCCTTCCCCTCGCCGGCGCTCCCTGAAACAGCCGGTGGCAACTCCAGCTCTGGCTCCACTTGCTCTTCCCTGAGCTGGATCCCAGCTTGTTTCCTCAAAGACTGACAAGAACTCCATAGACTGTTCCAGAAAATTACATTTTAGGATTTCACTGTGGGACCTGCACGTTCACAGTCACACAGAGCACCTGCTCAGCACACACAGGAGCAGTCCTGGAGCCAAACCTGATTCAGAAGTGCCCCATCTCCTCACACCCTCCCAGAAGCTGAATTTAGGAAAAAAAAAAAAAAAAAAAAAAAGGAAAATCTGAAGTCTGTAACATCAGGCTGTGCTAGAAGATTAACATTTATAAGTACACACTCCTCCCAAAATTTATTATGCAATTAGCAGCATGGAAGAAGGACCCCTTGTTGTACTTTTCCACAGAGAGCACCACTAAAACTATATATATGTCTCACTGCTCTCAAATATATGATCTCCCTCACTCCAGAAGTCCAAGACGGGACTTCCACCCCCGCACCTGCCCGTGCCATGGGAACACACCATCATAGCCTTGAGCAGTGTTCCCCCCTCCCTGGCAAACACTGGGAGGAAAAGACAGTTTGGGAAGACAGGACACTCCATTAGGGAGTAATAAACCTGTAATCTAAAACAATTAAAATGAACTGTCTCTTTTCTCTTTGCATCCTCCCAGGTTGAAGCCCGTCCTCTCTCCCCCCTCTCAAGCACTGCTCTGACACTACATTTCATTATGCAACAGTTGTGCTCAGCATTTTTAAAGGCTAAAAAATTGGCAAAGGGGATGATGAAGCATTTCCAAGTTCCCAGTGTATTTACTTCGACGTGCTTTTACAGTAACACGAACCCTGATAATCAGGAAACATTTCATTCTTCACAAACCCTCACTTGAAATATCCCTGGGCACACCAATGGTGTCAGTAGTTACACGTGAATCTGGTCCAGAACGAGAAAGTACTTTCTAATTCTCTAAAAATCTACAGAAAACGCTGTATGGTTTATAAATGGGGCATATGCATAATGCTGTGCAAGGCTAATCAGCCCTGAGACAACAGCTTCTAAATATCGTTATGGAGAAGACAAGAATGATGTTTAACTGCTGCTTCTGTCAGAGAGATTCTCCTTTCAAGTCACTCAGGATATCGAGTATTTTCTTCTAGTAATCATGGTCTGCACAAAGTCCCATCCTCAGCCTGGGAAAAGCAACAGCATCTCTTACCACTGATCTATTTGCTCTGTGGAAGGAGCACACGCTATTTAAAACATGGTCACCCCTACCACGTAATTTTACCCACGTCTGTGTACAGGCTGCAGCCAAAAAAACACATTTATTTTGGGTACAGAGAAATCCACAGAGGACCTGGAATACAGCAAGTCAGCACTGCTGGAAAGAGAAGCAGAGAAAAGGAAAAAAGCAAAAGCGTGGTGGTTGCTGTCATATCAACAAGCAAGTTGATATTTAATTCTTCCCACTGATGTCTTGGGGGAAAAGAATCTCTGATAAAATACCCTGAGAGATCTTAAGTGCGATTGAAGCCGTGCCACTGGCTTGGGGAGCCCACAGTCCCTATCCCTGGGCAGAGCAGCAGCTGACACAGAAATCACCCCCTTGGACACCCTCTTTTAGGGATCAGCAGCAAACTTGCAGAGTAAGGAGCAGAGGCAGGAGGGCAGTCGGATACCTGGACAGGTACAGGCAGGGAGAGCAACTTAGCTGCCCTCTGCTGACTGTCTGATTTGTTGAACATTCTCTGCTCCAGTCCTGCACAGCCCAACTGCAGCTCAACCAGTGAGGAATTCCGTGGATCCATGTCCACGCCGATGTCTGTGTGGCAGCTGTGCCCACAGGGGTGGCCCTGCCCGCTGTGGGGGTGTCTCACAGAGCCCCTGCCCAGCCTGGCCCCGGCGCTCCGGCCGCTGCGGCAGCGCCGGGTGTTCCCTGCTGCAATGGGCTGCTCCAGCTAATTAACTCCAGAGAGACACCCAGGACTCCAGCCAGGAATTCTGCTGCATCCTGCCCTGGGGATGCACTGACTCGTGCAGTGCCCAGCCCGGGTGTCCCTCCCTGCCCTGCTGAGGTGTTTGTCAGCCCTGGCACTGACGGGGTGGTTTGGGCTCATCCAGCCGCTCTGAGCTGCCAATTCAAATCAGGGGCCGCTTCAGTAACCCCGAAATCAACAATCCTCACAAACGCCACTCACGACCAAGACGATGCCACCACAGAGAAACTGCGTGGCCTGCACCTGGGTTAGGTGAGTTTTATGCCACGGTGAAAAGTATTAAACAGCAAAACTACTGGAATTCTCAGAATGAAAGGAGATCGACCCAGCGCTTCCCAACTCGGACCAATTCCCGAGCCTCTCATGACATCTTCTGTCAGTCAGCCTGGTAAAATACACACGACCCATTTAACTCCCAACTTTTTTTTCCTATTAAAAACTAATCCTTCTATAAAACGACAAAGTGGTTTGAGGGAGAATGAGGAAAGATGGGATTGAAGTTTTAAGCCCATTACTGCATTTATCAATCCTGGCTGCTCTGCCAAAGTGCTTCACTCTGAACTCGCGTCCATCTTCCCCGAGCTTTAAAAGCAAATGGGAGCATCTATTCCTTCAGCACCTCAAACACTTGCCCTCCCAATAAAACGCAGCCGTGTAGCTTTAACCCAGCGCTTCGCTGAAATTCCCAATGGATCAGCATCACCCACTCTGCGGCTGCTCCAGTGCTCCCGTAGCGCAACTGGAAAACCGGGGTGCTCGGGGACGGTGTGTATGAACCTATTATTAACGAATCCACGCGTCGAGGAAATAGAGGAGTAACTGTGGGGTTTTTTAGCGAGGCTGCGAGCGGCGGATTCCCCGTCCCCCCCCCTTCATTTTGCGCGGACCCCGCGCGGCGAGCATCGCTCCATCCCACCATCCCACCTCCCCCCGCCCGCCCCCGCCGCCAGCCCGGCCCCCGGCTCCTCCTCCCCGCTCCCGCCCGGCTGGGGGACGCCCGCCGGTCCCGCTCAACAAGTTCCCCTCGGCGGGGACCCGGCCGAGGGGACCCCCGCACTCCGAGCCCCCGTCGCAGCCCATGAGGGCAGCGGGGAGCGCGGCGGAGGCTCCGCGGCTCCTCCGCGGCAGATGCGCCGAGGCTCTGACGCCCAGCTCGCCCCGGCGGCGGGAGGGAGATGCTCGCCCAGACCGCCACTTCTGCGTGAGGAAGCATAAGGTAAGGGACAGCCCTGCCCGCGGCTCGCTCGCCCCCAGACCCAAAACACCCCCCCCCCACCCCGCTCCGCTGGTTTTTCCAGCGGAAAACTTCGTAGGGATGAGGATAAAGGCTGGCGCTGAGCGCCAGGGTTATGCAATAGCGTATCTGCCTGCCTGGGAACAGCTCCTGCATCCAATAACTTTCGTGACAGAGAAGGAGAGAATATCCCGATCTAGCAAAATGCCAGCCTTTCTTTCCCTGCTCCCTTTCCAGCGGTGCCTGGGAAGGGAGAGGTGTAGCTGGAGGATTTTCGGAGGACGCACGAAGTGCTTTAGCTTTTCACATGGCTGATGGCGAGGAACTACCGCTGCTTATTAACTTCAGCCGTCCTAATGAAGTGTCCGCGCAGCGCGGCGATGGAGGAGCATCGGATGCGTTCATCCCTTAACTTGCTACTGAAAGCCAAACCAACCCAAAAATCCTCCTCGGGGGCTGAACTGCTGCCGTTCAGTGAAGTGTGAATATCGAGACGCAGGGCTCTCACCATTTAATACACCCAAGTCCCTCGTCACCATCGGGCACAAATTGGGGATGCCGTGAAAACGCCGTGGGAAAACGGGACAGAAGGTAGCAGGGAGCCATCCCTGAAGTCGCGGTCCTTGCATCCTGCAAGGCATCCCGAGCTTCCCGCTCTGCATTTCCATCTTGCCTCCCTATCTCTTGTGCAAATCCTCTCCCGTGACCTCAACGCCTGTACTTAATGCCATGTTTACAGGGAGTTACGGCAGCGAGGGGATGCAGGACTGCAGTTCGCTGGGATCAGCCCGGGGGAGGCGGGGGAGGCGGGGGGAGAGCAGCCAGCCCCAGAAAAATAGGGACATCTTGCAATGCTGGGAGCAGGGAATATATTCCCTGCTTATGTCACTGTCTCCCGAGGGCTCTGTCCCAAAGGAGCTGTGCCCCCCTCTCTGCACGAGTCAGGATAGGTAATGGAGCGGTTCGGTTTGACCTTGTGTGTCTAAGCAGCTCAAATCCTGCTCGGAGGAAAATTTAACTCATTAGGCTCTAGGATCGGGAAGTTTGGGAAGACCTGTTCTTTCCAGCCTCTGAGAATCAATTTTTTTTTTTTTTTTCCCCGCTGGCAAACCAGTAACAGGTCAGGTCTGATATAAACTGGGAATTTATTCCCTCTCTTTAAGTGTTCCACGGTGCTCACCGTTCCCATTTACAGTGCTGTCAGGAATGCTGCATGTACCAAGGTTAAAATCGGGCTGCTGGCTGGAAAAACTACCAGCTAAAAATAAATAGATAAGAATAATCACATGACATGCAACTGTCCTAGCCATGTACTCAGACGAATTTAATGTAGAATTTCAAGGGAACAGACCCATAGTAGAAATATGAAAGCAGGGAGAGTAACGCATTTCCCTACTCTTGGTGTGATGCCTATTGGTGTCCTACGAGCCTGCTCTGTCTCCACTACAATGATCTTTCTCTCCCAGAAATACCAGTTCTAAGTTAAAAGCTGGATTTTCTTCTGGCAGGAGAAATTCCGATTCAGATGAAAAGATCTCAGTGCTCAGATATTACTGATTTATAGCCTACCTGGAGGTTGATATCCTGCCATACAGTGATGGCATATGGTCCCTGGTTTCAGGAGAAATCCATAATGTGCACTGCTAATCCAGAGGCTCAGATGGAATTGTTCTAATTCTAACAGTTCTAAAACGAAATTCCTGCCCCAGAGTTTAATGTGCTGTTGCACTGAAAGCATCCTGCCTTCACAGAATGGGGAAGGCTGATACTAAATCAGGTTTTGGGGTGTTTTTTCGTAAGGATGTCGTGATGCCCTTGATGAAAAATGTGTGTTCTTTAGGACTCCATCGTTATTAATGATGTGTATTTGTAACAAGATGCTCAAGATGATTCTAATCTTGAATGGAATCAGTGCCTTTCCCTCAGATTGACACATAAAAAGCAGCTGGGCAAGTGCAGCACAAGAGAAAGTGTTAGTTACTTATCAAGAGGGCCAGCACTTAATATTCAATGCACCCTTCTACTAATTAAGCTCACAAACAAGTAGCTCATAAGATCATTGCTGTGTTTTCTTTCCCAGTTAACTATTGCACTGATGAAGCATTTTTGCATGAGAGACACACATATAATATTATATATTAGAATTTATATCTAATTAAATCAGAGGGGGCAAAAAGAGCAGCAAAGTTCAGTGGAGATGAACACAGAGAAGGAGCCCAAGAGCTGCTAAAATCACCTTCCTGACGAGCACCACCAGTGCCCAAACCCTCCCAGTCACCACAGCACACCATTGGTTACCTGGAGATCCAAACTCAGGCTGTGCAAAGGACAAGGAAATATCAACACTCCTGGAGGAGTTAAAAGCCAAACTCAGCCGTGCCAATCTTTTGCCGTGACTGATGGGGTGGTGAAAGGCAGGGAAACCTCTGACCCTGCCAAAAATCCAGGCTAAAATGTCAGGATACCTGCACAAAGCTCTCCTCTCGAGCTGTGATGTCTCAAGGCCGTCCTGACCACAGGTCAGGGAGAACTGAGGATGTCTAGTCCCATAATTCAGGCACACTTGGGGAAATTATAGTAGATCTAGAATAGCTGAGAGCATAAAAAATTCACGTGATTATGTGAACTAGCTGTTAATAAAAAGGTCTTATATTCTGCTTTCAATTTAAAGAACTGCTGAGAATTTGTGGGAGATATTAAAAAACATGTAAGCAACAAATCTACTTTACAGCCCCTACCCCCTTTGTATTTTTACTAATCAGTTTGCAAATTAAATAGGCTTTATGGAAATGAGATCATGAGCATATTTTATGGGGAAAAATCATCTCAGAGTGGTAAATTCAGTGGGAGTTCCTTCTGAAAATCAGTGCTCGCTTAGAAAATGCTGTATAACCTATGAACGCACAGAAGTACGTCTCATCAGGTACTGCCAAGTTTATATTGTTATTGACCGCCCAGAATGCACTCAATTCACTTACTGTAGTGGAGCACATCCTCACTTTGAAGGTTATTTACTACAATTTCACTCCGTGCAGGCAGAAAACTGATCCCTTAATAGTGACAACAGCTCACCTTGTTCACGAACACGCACAGCCCCGTGTCAGGGTGATCACAGCCCTGAAGCTGCTTCCCAGCTCCACAGCCAAGCAGAGTCTCACAGACAAAGAGAACTGGGGGTAAAAATAACAATTCAGTGATCAAACAGCAAACCTTGGTGTCCACTTTGCCTGATTTTACTGCAGGAGTAGTTTTTCCAGCTAAATCCGCTGGATTTGATACAGAGTGCAGAAGGGGAAGGGCCATTTTCACAGCCTGAATTAAGCAGAGATGGATTTCAAAGCTGAAGGCCTCCAAGTCCTGCTATGTTTGGGTGCAGATCTCAACTTCTCTATCTGTCATTACAAGAGATTTTTGTGCTGGAGCTCCACCACATGTCCCATTCCCCAGACCCTGCACATGGCTGATACCTGGTCTCAGACACAGCCCACATCAGAGCCAGCATGAGTGGAACATCTCACAAAAGCCCAGCCTTCCCTCATGTTTGTGACATCCATGGGGAAGAGAAGCAAGCTGTGTTATTTCTGCCTGCCCATGGCTGCTGTAACATGCCTATAAATAAGGCCCACACAGTTACAAAATTAAACCAGTTTAAAAACAAAAGCACGGGAGGCTCATTCCATCTGGTCTAAGTGAGGAGGAATTGTCGCAAGTTTAAAAAAAAAAAAAGAAAGCTTTGCTTGTTTTGTTCACTTCCCCACCTTCCCTGCTTGTTTTACACCTTCCCTTCCTCGCCTCTTCCATTTTTTTTTTGCCCCCATGCTCGTGCCAAGGTTGGGATCCTGTTGCTTGGAAGGATTTGGTCAGGCTTATAAAGCCCAGCCATGGTGGAAATGCCTTTAAAAACTGGGACAGGGGCTCTCTTGATTCTCAGCACAAACCCATTTAAGCAGGTGTGTCAATTCAGGGCCGTGTTTTCAAGTCAGGAACATGAAAAATAGTTTTGGTTTGATTAGTTGCCTCCTGGGAGAAGGAAGAAGAGAGGATTCAGTAAAATCACTAATGTCTGTGTATTTATCCACAAGGAGCCCCGTGTCTCCTTCAGACCATTAGTGATTGGGTTGTTCATGCCCATTTTGTTATTATATTCATTATTCTCTGCAAATGCAGACAGAAATGGATGAGGAGACATCCACGAGTAAAGAAATTTAACTTGTGGATCAGTTTAACACATTTTTGTGTATCAAGGCCATCGGCAAATAAAACACAGCGATATCTCTGAGGAGCTGACACAGAGACAGATAAAACATCCCACTGCTGGAGAGAGTCATTCAGCAGAAATTATGCTTGAACTGCCTGGTAACACTGATAACACTCAGCTCTTCTGTAGACTGAGCCTAAGTTGCTGAATTCAAGAGGAATCTGTGTATTTTAGGTAGTTCTAGTTGAGTAAGTTGGTGAGAATAATGCGTTACATCCTTGCATTCACACCTTGTGATAAAAGCACACAAAGCCACAATAAAGGGGATGCAAATTATCTGTCTGGTTGTGGTGCCTCACCCAGACAGTTCTGGAGTTATCACCCAATTCTCATTAATAACAGGGGAGTTCTCAGTGCAGCTTCACTGGCAGAGCATCTAACTCAGACAAAAATATTCTGAGAGGGGCTTTAATTATTTTATACACTAATAATAATTTCCTAATTATCCATATCACAAACAAGCCATCCTAAAATCCAGAACCACAGAATCACAGAATGGTTTGGGTTGGAAGGGGTCTCAAAGACAACCTGGCTTCAAACCCCCTGCCACAGGGGCTTGAATCACACCATCATTATTTTAAGGTCTTATTCCGCATTGTCCCAGGTCCACAAAACCTGGGAGCATTGTGTTCAACATCCCCACACCATCTCTGCCCGCTCTCATTGCTTCCTTCTCCACACAGTCCTTCCCACATGGAACCAAAACCATGTTCCCTGGTGACCTGGAATGGGCTGTTTGCATCAGTGCTATCCATCGACTCTGAGTCCTCATGCTGGCTGAGAACTCGAGGGCCTGGGAATTGAGGCTCGGGGTATTCACACTGATGTTCGTATTTAAGACAAGTTCTCCTCACATCAGAGTTTGGCTCTTCCTTCACATCATTTCAAAGTATCTTAGAACCAGTTTTGATGAAGATTTGCAGCACTGGGGACCTTTATTCCCCTGCAGCCCAGCAACCGAAGCACAGGTTTTTTGCTTTACTATATCCCTCTTTTTGGGTAACTGAACTCATTTTTGTACAAGCTTTTGCTGTAGCAAAAGTCAGACCGAGCTGTGCACTTTCCCCATCATCAGCACACTCAGATCCAGCTGTACATGGCTAATTCACAATTCCAGCAGAGCCAGAACCTGCTTGAAACCAGAAACTTCAGGAATGCGCTCCTTGAGAAGGTGAAAAATGACACAGCCTTTATTTCGTGGTGCCTGCTGACAGCACTGGAGTGCAAACACACTCCTTGATTGAGACTATGCCCCAATTAATATCCCGCTAATGATGTCAGATTTTAGACCCAAATTACCCAGCTGAGTTGTTTAACACTCCTTCACACCCTCCCAAGCTTGTCTGCCTGTAACCCTAACCCAGGCAGAACGAGCTGACAAGGCTCTGCTGCCTTACAACCACTGACCTCAGGAAAGTCATTCCTGCCTGTCATCTCCCACTTGGAGGAAGCTCCAGCACAGGCACCACAACACCCTTTCCATAGGATGAGATTACCTGCATTCCCAGGGGAATGCTCTGACCTGCGTCTGTTGTTCTGCTGTGGTGCCTCTCCGATAACTCCCAGCAAAATCAAGGATGCAGGATCCAAGCCTGGAGCTGGAACCGGCATCTCCTTCTTCCCCTTTACCCAACATTTGTCAATCTATGATGAAGGAAGAGAACCAGTAAGTGCTCACAGGTCATCCCTGAAAGTATTCACAGGTTGGACTGGGCTGGGAGCAGCCTGGGATAGTGGAAGGTGTCCCTGCCCATGGCAGGGGGTGGAATGAGATGAGCTTTAAGGTCCCTTCCAGCCCAAACCATTCTGTGGGTCTGTTTTCAATCCAGCACCCAGATGTCTCTCTCTCTCCAGAGCTCCAACAGTTTTAAGACCTGTTGGTCAGAGAGCTAAGGAGCAGAACTGCTCTTTTCCCCCGTGGTTTGGCTGTTCTTTCCCTTAAACACCCACAAAACCCATCGATGTCGAGTCAGAACAATTAACACTGAGCATTCCCCGGTAATGCAGATAAGGAACTGTCGTTAAGCTCTTGTTTTTAACAGCCTGCCCTTTCAATTATTCAACAGAAAGGCCCATAAAAATGAAAAAGCCTTGCAGTGGAAGTAGTGTGGCTTTTGGACTCCTGGAAGACGGAGCAGTGTAGTGTGAGCAGAACTGTGAGTGATTCTCCCAGCAACACACCCCTAACACAACCTTCTCCTGCACCAGTACCACTGCAACCCCGACAAGGAGCTGCCCAAATTTCCACGGCAAAATAATGTTAATAAACCTTCACTCCTCCTATCCTCCATAAGCTGCAGAGCACAGTAAGGAAATGCAGCATAATTCTTGTTAACAGTTCTATTATTTTTTTTCCCAGAACACTAAATCCCAGTGAATGTTTGGCATTAGAGCACCACGAATTCGCAGGGAGTATCTTCTGACATTGCATTTGTTCCAGTAGGAAGTTAATAGTTATTAATTCACCCCATAAGTCTGCACTGTTCTTAATGCAAGTGCAGATCTCCTGGTAATGGTGCTACTCTTGCAAAATTCTACATAACCTTTATTTTCCAGAAGTTTGTCACGTTGAATGGATCCCTTTTAATTTTATGCACAATATAGGAGGCAACAAAACCTAAGTATTATTAAAATTTGTGTTCAGAAAGCACAGTATGAATGTCAAAATTAAAGACAATTGCATATGCCAGCTGCATTTAGCTGGTTTGGCTTGTAAGGAAATTCTTAAATAGTTTATCCTCCAACAGATTCCTGTTTTATCTAAAATTCTCCAGGCCTATTAAATCGTGCATTTTATTTGTTGCCATTTAGTTCTGAAGCTGAAGCTCACAAAAGCATTTAAAGGCATTTATTGGGTATCTCAGCCATTAGCTGGGATATGATTTTATACATCACTCTTACAGTGCCTGCCAGTGGATGGGAGGGGAGAAAAGACAAATCAAAATGCCATATGATCCTGTTTATTCCAAAGCAAAGACTTCCAAGGCACTTAGAAATGCAGCAGGAAGAATGACTTGGGTAGTGAGCAATAAATAAGGAGGTTCAAGAGAGAGAAAATTCAAGTCTGGTGCCTCAGGCTTTCCAGACAGAGTTAAAAAAATACTAGTTTGACATTTAGCAGGACTGCAAACTCTGTTATTCTACATGAACAACTCTGTGATAAAATGATGACAGGCTGCTCCACCACGTCACTTTTCCTAATAACACTCAGCAGTGCTTTCTACCCCACAAAAACTGGGCACACCTGCACCCCTGAATTTACCTGCAAGTCCTAAATTATCCTCAGCCCTTAGGTATTAAAAATCCATAAAACTTTGTAGCACAGGCAAAGTTTCTGCAAACAGCTACCAATTAAAAGCTAAGATCATCCATATTTTCCAGCATTTTTATCTTCTTACTGGGAATCACTTATTAATATTTAGGATAATACTATATGATTTTTAAGCTTGTATCATAACACAATTAATCTAACAATTATATTCCTTTTAAAAGAATGAAAAGGCTCCTAATTTAATGGAGTCAAAATATAGTAAGAGCTCCAAATCTCTTCTTCCCTGATTAACCAACCAGTGTGGTAATTCCACGCTGTAACTGCCCTCCCAGGGCAGTGACTCTGCAGAGTTTTGGATGCAGAGTGAAGGTCCTGCAAAGATTTGTACCTAAACTTTACCAGCTGACATATCCTGGAACGGGACTGTTGATTTCCATAATTCCCCCGAAGGTTTTATACTAACTTAAGGCTTCTCTGTGCACCACTTTTTAATTATTATTATTATTTAATAGTTTATTTCCATATTCAAACATGGGGGAACACTCCTTAAGGGTAATCAGCTAGAATTTTATAAACAAATCAAAGCTAAAACCAGAAAAAGTAAGCTATGTGATAACTTTAAATATTTAGTTTAGCAAAGCAGGGTTTGTTTGGAGTAACCAAGTTGAAATCTGTTACGTGTATGTAATTGGCATCTGCAACTAAAAGTCAAATTGAAAGCCTGACAGAGAAAGCCACCAAGTCTGTGCTCGTGCAAACTGAGAAACTCAGTATCCAAAAGCATCCCAAAATCCTGTGGAGACCGGGCTTTAAGTAACCCAAAATTGGAGGCAACGCCTCATCCAACCCAAAACTGAAACCAAACAGGAAGTATTATATAAACCCTTCCCTGTGAGGTGTTTAACCCACAGTCCACTCTTTGCTCAGCTGTTCTTTTATCAGCTGAGCCCAGAGAGTTCCCCTCGGAGACACCGAGAGCCGAGCGAGGCTCAGAAAAAAATCGAGCTCTTTTGGTTGTTGTCATTCCTAATCACAGACATCTATAAAATTATTACTCCAAGCTACTGGTGGGAATAGAAAACTCCAGATCAGCTAAATCAATCAGGCCTGGGAGGCTGGGAAAAGGGAGACGAGCAATTTTTGTGAGGAATCAATTTATTGGCTATTAAAGACATGCTTAAAATTAACTGCAGAATACGGTTCCCCATCTTCTGCTCTGGAGGAACAGCACGGGCTCCTGGTTTTATCTGGGTCAGGGACTCCATGCTAAGTCATTCCAAACAAACCCAGTGATCCTGCAGCCCCAAAAATGCTGGGATTAAAGGGGTAGATGAAATAACCTGGAAGTTGAGCCAGGGCAGAGGCACTCATGAAACAGCCAGCCAATACTTGAAAATAAATTGCATGTTAATGGATCCTGCTGTCAAATGACCGAGTGCCCGAAAACTCACTTTGACAACTCCGAGGTATCCTCAGAGATGGCTGTAATGGGTGACTTTCAGAGCTAATAACCAATTTTTTTAAGCCCTTTTTTTTTGGTTAAAAACATGTGTTCTCTTTTCAGAAGCAATTACTGAGTATTTCACATCTTTGTAAGTGCAGCATTTAATTTTTGCTGCAATTTTTTGGTAGTGCAGGACCTCCCATTAGCAGCTTCGAACACTAATGGCTTTTATGTTCCTGTATTTAGTTTTTGGTAAACTCATTAATTTACCAGACCATTTTGGAACATTTGCTTCCAGTAGTTCTACGTGACTGGAAATGCAGAGTTTTGGGGCTTGACAGTAGTTTTTACAACACATTCTAGTGCCTAAAGCTGATGTGTGTCCAATTGCAAGCTGATGGATCAGGTTTGTATTTTACACAGCGCTTTCTTCACTAAAACATTCCAAAATTCCACTCTGGATGGGTGGATGGATGGATGGATGGGTTTCCTACCATCCCCATCTTTGGAAGGTGTGACCCCGTGGGGCTCTGTTTGCAGAATTTCTCTCAAATAAAGCCACAACTTCACTCACAAATGAGATTATGATTAAAACACAGCCTAACACAGCCAGTACAGGACCCTAACAACGGGTTTCAACGGGAACAAAAAATTCCTGACGTTCATATATAGTTGATTTATTCCCTTCCAAATCTGTCTGTCTTTGTACATCACGTGTTAAAGGCAGACAGATAACTGATCTTTCCCCCCAGGCCAGCACAAAAGCATCACTCTGCTCCAATTTAATGTTCAGGTTTCCTGCTAGAATTCCCATTTTTCACTCTTTTCCCCCAAACCAGGGGCTTGGTCACTTTGCTATCAGCTGCTAGGCCTGTATATTTAACATGTCCGGTGGAAAACTAATCTGGCAACCTCAAAATCCATTATTTGAACGTTTTTGTCCTGAATTTTCCCTCCTTTTGCTTTCTTCTACAGACTCTCCACTACATCACATAGAGCCAGCCAGAAACTTCCCCTCCTCCATCAACTGCAGCTCACTCACCTCTACCTGAGCCTCACAAGTCAGACACAAAAGGCAAACTAGGTGGATTCTGGAATATTTCAGTTGCTTGTTCACAAATTACTGGGACCAGGGAATTAAAACCCGAATTAAAAATTAAGTAATGACACATCTGCATGAGATCTTTTGACCATGCACACCTTGTGTCTTCATATCTTTAGGGAAGTGTTTTTATTGCTTTTAAAACCCATAAACATTCCAATATTTCCACTGAAAATGATTTCCCCATTATGCTTTCTTAAATTAAAACTAAATATAGACCAGTCATAAGGATTCACTCTCCTGTGCTTTATAAAACATATGCTATTGTGGCATTTAACTCTTCAAGAGTTCCACATATTTTATTTAACAGACAAAGGAATTTTAATTAAAAACTTATTTTAAATACACCTGAAAGTCCCTTTACTCGTTTTACATCGTACTCTGAGTCCCTCTGAGGGTCCATCTGTGGTTAAATAGGAAATGCATGCAGAATATTTGGATTAAGTGGGAATTTGGTAATTCAGCAAGTCTCAGGGAGAAATTTGTGCAATAGGAGAGTAAAAATGACAACTTCAAATGAGGTGTAAAAATGAGATCTTAACTATCCTGCTACTACAGATTCCCTTGTGATCTGAACAACCACAGAGCTGTTGGGTTTTGGAGGGAGGGGGTTGGCATCTTCTCGTCCTTGAGGAGGTGTTTATATTTCAATGGCAGATTAAGTAATTTCTGTGAATCATCACAGGTTTGGAGGGTTTTTATGTAGTGCTTTAGGATCCTTTGGGATAAGCAGCTGTATCATAAAGGCATTTACTGCCTCAAGGAAAGGATGAGTTGGTTTGCATTTGAAGCAAACCCTTAATTGATGCACTGCTGACTTCTTCCACAAACTTCACTAGTTCATAAATTCTACGCATCCAGCAGCACCAACCAGTTGCTAATAATAATTAATCTGTATTTAGGTTATATTTAGATTATATTTAAGTTTGGCTATGAGGTAAATTTTTATAAAAATCCCAATCATGACACCTTTTAATGACCAATTAGTTTCTTGCAAAGACACCGAATACATCAGACAGGAGAACGTGTTTGGTAAACAGGCCCAGAGTGAAAAATAACACCAGTGTGACACTTCTTGCTACTAAACGTTTGTACTAAAGGAGAATCAAGGCTGGTCAGAGCTCTAGAGTTTTCTTTACTTGCACAAAGACACTCATTTTTCATTTTCCCTGGAGTTTTGGTTAACTACCAGGTGAATTCAGGCATTGAGAGCACGTACTGATTCGCAGGGAAGTGCCGAGCGAGCAGCCATGATCCCTGTCCTCTGGAAAGGGGTCTGGAAAAAACTCCTGCTGCCAGGAATCCTCCTCTTTGAGGAGCAAGTGTCCACAAACCAAGATAAAAAGCACAGTTTTCTCTAGAAAAACAAAAATCTAACACGAAGGACTCTGACTTTAGAGAGCCAAGCACATGGGTCGCGAGCGGCGGCCATTTTAGGCGTATCAGGGGAAAGCAGGCCAAAACCCGCAAACCTGAGGGGGAAAAGTAAGAAAATAGCCCAAATATTGCAAACCTGAGGGAGAGAAGTATCATTTGTGTTGTAATATGAGGCTTTTCGCACTGTTTTTGGCTGCAGGCATCATGGTGAGTAAGGAGCCCAGCAAATGCTTACTCACCGCCTCAGACAGCGACGTCGAGCCAGCGGCTTCCCTGGCCTTGGAGATGAAATACGCGCTGGATCCCAACCGGCAGATCAAGAAACGGAACAAAGCCCTGCAGGTGAGGTTTAAGGATATCTGCGAGGCCCAGAACGAGCAGAGGGACAAGCAGCTGTCCACCTCCACCTCCAGCACGCAGGACCCCGACAAGAGGGACGCCAAGGCCATCGCCTACAAGACGGCGTATCGCAAGTACATGACGGTGCCCGCCCGCAGGTCCATCCCCAACGTCACCAAGAGCACAGGAGTCCAGACTTCCCCCGATCTCAAGAAGTGTTACCAGACCTTCCCTCTGGACCGGAAAAAAGGGAATATTCTTAAAAGCGCCTCGACCGTGGACACCCTGCAGGGTGAGAACAACGGGTTTCTGCTTGACGTGAAGGACAGGGAGGGCCGGGGCTCGGCAGAGGCCGTTGCGTGGGGCAGGAAGGCGGGCAGCCTGCAGACGGCCGAGTTCATCTCCCACATCTCGGAGCGCGCCAACGCGGGCGCGCACGACGACGGCGCCGAGGCCTGGAAAAGCAGCGATTTGCACAGTTCTCCCAAAGAGCCGCCTCCTCCTCCCCTCCCAAACTTGGCCGACCCCGCCGAGGACGAGCCCGCGCGGCCGCCCAGCCGGGGGAGAGCGGCGGCAGCGACGCGGCTGAGCGGCGAGGAGGCCGCCCAGCCCCTCCACCACGGGAGGGTCTTCAAGACCGAGGTGGCCACCGTTTACCTGCCGGCCTCGCAGCCCGACCTGCCCAACCTCGGCGACTGGTCGCCGTGCGCCGAGGAGGACAGGAGGAGGACGGTGCACCTGAACGGCGTGCAGCCCGCGGCGGGCGACGCCGGGGCGTGCGCGGCGCGGGCGCGGTGCCCGGCCAGCGAATGTAACGACCGGCCCCTGCAGGTCGACGTCTCGCCCCTGCAGGAGGGCCGGCCCTGCCAGGCGGCCGTGGCCCTGAGCGAGGAATGCCAACAAATCGTGCCTCACACCGAAGTTGTGGACTTGAAAGCGCAGCTTCAGATGATGGAAAGCTTGATCAGCTCCAGTCAGGAAACCATAAAGGTGTTGTTGGGTGTTATACAGGAGCTCGAGAAAGGAGAAGCTCACAGAGAAGGGTGAGTAGAAGCTTTTTCGCATGAGTTTAAGCTGATTTAAAATGTCTTTTCCGAGCATCCCGCCCTTGAACTCGCTGATGTCAACACGCACCCGCTGCCGCACACGTGGCACTTCCCACACGAAGTTTTTAGAGGCCTGTCCTAGGGAAACCTGCCAGCACTATTCACAGATTGCTATCTGCTTGTCCCGGGATCTAATTAAGTAATTATTTAACGAAGGGCCTATAATACATCTTGTGCCTTTTCCTCAGAGCGCAGAACGAGCCGCTCTCCAAACAGGATTAGCAAAGATGCTTTCACATCAGCAACTTGCATTAACCATAATTCCTCACACGGCATGAAAAGCAGCAGAAAAACCTTAATTCTGTAAGAGACTTCCCTTTTTAAGATTAAGGGATATTATTACAACTCTTAATATAATTCCATTAATGGCATATGAATCTTGTCTGGTTTACTCTCACCTTCTGAATTTTTCATGGTATTTCTTTCAGAAGGAAATGAAACAAAAACTTTGAATATCAAAGCATTTCTTACAGCATTCACACAGCTCAACACAATAAACTCAAGCAGGAAGAAAGAAAATTGTGTTTATCCCTATCTTTCATCATTTAAATCAACCTGTAAGGCATTAAATAAATACTGTAACTCAGCACAACCTTTACCTGGACAGTTCAATCCCTCTATTACATAACCTTAACAAGCATTTTACAGACTGACTCACCTTAGTTCCCTCATCTTTATTCAATGAACACACATCAAAATGTATGTGCACTGTTTGGGTGTTTTTAAATACTTCTGCAATTAAATCACAATTTGTCAGAAGAAATCAGGATTTTAAAATTAGGAACCCGGCAGCTTGTGCTACTTGAAGCAGTCCATGTTTTCCTTCCTGAGCCAGAAGGGTACATCTTTAATTTAACTCTTTCTTTAGGAATGTACAAATCATGTGAATCCTAAAAACTAAAAATGTTTGTCATTGAAGAGTCCTCTCAGCTGTTGGGCACTGCTGCCAACACAGCCTTAGTGCTTTTAGTTAATTTTACAGCTGGTTATAGTATTACCTATATCAATATCAATTATCTATATCAGGACCTTATCAAGTCCTGGATCTTCAGTCTAGGAAGCCTCTTGATGCAGCTGAAAGCCACACAGGCCCAATGATCTTTAAGGTCTTCTCCAACCTAAACGACTCCAGGATTCAATTTTTTTAAATTATTATTCAGAATAATTCCCCTGCCTTTCTTAACATACAGAAACTGCAGGAGATTTGGACAGAAGTGTCAAGCAGCTTGTCAAATCACAAAATCCAGAAAAAACTCTTCCTTCATCACAACTCATCACCTGATCCCCCAGAACCCCGTGTGCAGGAACACCCACGCCCACCCACGAAGCCACCTGCTATAAATACCTCTGCATCCTCCAGACAATTGTACAGCCATTTTTTATCTTCTTCCCAAAGATAGCACAGCAACAGGTGCAGCAAATACCTATTTTTTTATTGCCCTGACAGAAGCAGAGCTATTTAATGTGGCCAACATTAGGGGCGAGCCCTTGGCACAAAACTATCGACGATTGTCTTCGAATAATTTCAACCTGGCAAAGCTACGTTAGCCCTAAAATAGTGAAACCATCCATAAACCCCAGTTCAGAACATCTCTGCAGCCTCTCAGACACACAGACTTCTGTGTTAGAGTCCATAAGACTAAATTTGACTAAAAAAAATGCTCTATTAGCACTCCTGTGTACTTGGAACCACTTCCAGCTACTCCTGCACATGTTTTAGACACGACCCAAACATGCCCCTCCCTGGGGTCGAGATGGGGAAGGAGGGAAAAAGGGGAAGCAGATGCAAACTTGCCTATTTTCTCCTGTTTCAGGAATCCTTGCATCCCAGATCCCTGATTTCCTGGCTGCAGGGGGATTTTAAAGGAGGCTGCCCAGAGGAGATTATGCTCAGGCCATTGCTGTTCTCCCCTGATCCCACTCCAGAGCTGGGAGAACACTCTGTTCTCCTGCAAAGCACCAACACATCATTAACATGAAGCTTGTCTTTATCCCCATTCCCCTCCAATTAGACAACTCTTTCAATGATAGCCTGCCCCATCCTTTTGTTAAAATAATTCTTTCCAACTGCTGCATTCATTGGACATTTTTGCCACAGACACCCGGCACTGTGTAAATTATTACGTGTCTTCTCCATTTCAGCACGTTGGGGTTTTTTTCCTGTTATAACCAAGTGTTAGGTCAGCTAATATGAAGAAATTAAAGCAGTGCTACTGCTCCATCTCTGTTTATTATAAAATACAAGAGTCTTCCATCTGCTAAAACAGGAAGAAACGTTCTGTGTTTATGGAACTCTCCTGGTTTTCTTTTTGTATATTAAATTTCTTAGGATAACACACTACAAGAAGCAAATACAAGTAACACACTGCCGGTTAAAAAAAAAAAAAAAAAAAAAGAAAAAAAAGTCCAAACCCAGAAAACAAAAGCACAGCTAAATTTCTTAATCAGATTTTTCTCCCTTTAAGGAAATCAGTGCTCTTTAAGTGCTGTTGTAGTGCCCTGGGACTGGTGCTCAGTGGATTCATTTTCACTAATATGCTGTAGGTCCTGAACTGCTATTACTGCAATTCATCACTAAATGAGTCAATGCCAGCAGAAGTGCAGCAGCATCTCTGAAGACAGCAGGATCATCTCTGTATACTTCCCAAAATGTCAGTGCTACATCATCTGCAATCAGCAACAACATCCAGCTCCCAACTCTGCTGAAGGAAAGGGAAAAGCCACCTGAGGAGGAGAAGCCCAGCCAGCCTGTGACCCCCCCCAACATCAGAGGAAATTAGTAAAATTGTGCATTATTTCCATCATTATTTACTAAACCTCTTGCAAAGAGGCAATTCCACCATCTATGTGGAAGTTTCTACAAAAAACCAAATTATATCCCAGCAAAGCACAGATATTGCTGGATGCCTTAAGTCAGGCATGAAGAAAGTGCAGAGCTGCAGCTTCAATTAAGCCCAGAGTTTAAAAAAAAAAAAATGTTGAATATTACATGATGCAGGGTTCAGCTGCACAACACAAACCCAGTTTTATGCTCCAGTTTTATATGAGAAACTATTAGCAATCTCCATCACTTATAGACATATTTGTCTGTATTCAGATACAGAATTTCCCAAGTCAAATTCTGCTCTGCGTGAGGCACAAATGCAAGCTAATAATTCTGAAACCTGGCTAATAATATCTAGGAAATGTATAACACAAGACGAACACATAATCAAAAATATTTTGCTGCTGGAGAACAACAATGACCTGCCCTTTAAACGCTTACTGTGGAAAGGAACAGAAATCTGGGCCCTCCTCATTATACAACAAATCAGCAATTTTAATAAACAAAGTGCTCAATTTGCCACACAAAAACAAGTCACAGTATTTTGACTCTGACAGGCCAAATGCTACACATTAGACAAGAGTTAAATGAACCTGTTTCCGAGATAATTTATATTCATTTATTAGTCAGCAGTGGCTCAGGAATTTAAAGAGCTCTCGACAAACTCCCTCGAAGAGGCTCTGAAAGAACACGTTGTTATGGAGGGAATTTAAATGTCAGCTCATGCTTTTCAGTGACTAAGGGATATCTGTGGCTCTCACTCTCATTTCTAAGCAGGAAATAAACCACTGTTACATGTTTGGGGGGGATGTTTCACCAAAGGGGAGAGCAAACCCTCTTTGGGTTTGTTTCTTCAACTACAGCCGTGGCAAAGGAGAGGTTTGACAGGACCATTTCTAGGAGAAAACCTGGATATGGAGGGAAGGCAGAAGGCACTGCAAATAAAGACGTGAAAAGCAGAGAGAACGTGGCAAATTCCATCTGTGAGGCCCAAACTGTGTCTCAAATACTCTGAGGGACAGCAGGTTTTTGGAGCAGCAGCCCTTGGGGAGAGGACTACGACGAGTGCCTTTATTTCCAGTCTTGGGATCTTTATATTCATCCATCCTGCCCGTCCTTTGGAGCAGTCCCATTCCTTTCACTTATCCTCCTGACACCACCTCCTAAATCCTTCCCCCTTTGCCCTCACTGGAGTTGCTGTATTTCAGGTTATGCATCATTTACAGATCATTCCCAAACACAAACACACCGAAACACCTTGGAGGTTGTCACAGTTCACCTTCCCAAGGCACAGCCAGGAAATCTCTTTGGATGCATCTTCCTTAGTCAAGGAAAAGGAGTAATTTTTGCCCTTTGTGGATCTTGTGATCCTTGGGCCACTGATGGTTGAGTGTTAGTTGTTTCTTTTTTTTTTAAATTCTAATCCATACCTACCATTTTCTCAGCTGTTTCCAGTGTTAAAGTGAAGCACTTCACTACCACAGAAGCAGTTTTTATTTTCTAGTTCCAACAGCAGCAGAACACCCTTCTGTGCCTTTTCTTAAAGTCATTTGTATAACTATTCCCTCCTGGAAGTACACAGATAATTCTAATTATTATTATTATTATTAATAGCTGCTCTGTCAGGCTTCATCACTGCCCAAAAGGGGTGTGTGTCACACTGAACTCTGAGCATAACCAGGCAAAATGCATTCAAAGACCATTTATTTATGTTTTCTTTTAGGTCCCTAAAGCAGTTTTTAAGCCATAAACTTTGCCTGTGGGGATCCCATCCCCTTGTCCTGTGCTCACTCCCCAAGTACAGCTCATCCCTCATCAGCTCATCTCCCGTTCTCCCAAAGCAGGATGGGTGCTAAGACGCCACCAAAATCCATTTACCAGCCCTCACCGTGAGAAATTTGGGTTTCTGAGTTATAAACCAGCCCTTCCACGTTCCCCCCCAACACACTGACACCTCCTCGCTGGAACTATTCCATCATATCCCAAAACTCCCCATTTCCTCAAAGAATTATTCCAACACCTGCTCTCAGTCCGCATGACCCCCCTCGAGCCTTTCAAATTCTCTTATTCAAAGAAAAAAAAAAACTAATGAAAGATGATTAATTAAGACTGATCACTGAGGGATGCAATATCATTCAAGGGAATAGATCCAGGATCAGCCAAAGTTTAACCTCCCATCCCATTTTTTTTCCGAATTAGCTCACTGAAATCACTCTGGAATTCGATTTACAACGAGTATCTCAGAGCACAGGAACTCACAAGCCCCCGAAACGTTGATGAGATTTATATTTTTTGATAGGATTGTTCATTAAGAGTTGGACACATTTATTCTGCTGCTGATAATCAAAGCTTCAGATCAGATCGTCAGAGTGGATAAAAAGGTCAAACTTCCACAGTTCACAGACAGCCTGGAGCATTAATGTGTAATAATTCAGAGTTACCTGGATACTGTAACATTTAAGACAGAGAGCTCTTAACTAATCCTGCTGTCACAGCCAGTTTATATCCATCCTTTGTGAGGAATAGAGTGGTGGGAGGTTTTCAACAAGCAAATGATGGAAAAGGGAACCCTTAGCAACAACCAGTCCATGGAAAAAAAAAACACCAAAAAAATTTTTTTTTAGCAAAATTACTTGATCTTAATACTCTGTTTTCTCAAAAAAAAAAAGAAAAAAAAAAAAGGAGACACTAAGAACATTCTGACTCTCAGAAAATATAACTTACTTTGCTAATACAGTCCAGCTTTTTATCTGCATACACTGGACAGGCACAATTCAAAGGGAAAGTGTTTGAAGTGCTCAGAATAAAAAATGATTTGATTTCTATCAGGTTGCTGTTCACTGGACTCTAAAACCAAGATGAAATGTCGTTCCCCACCACACTCCCCTGTTTCAGTCGGGATCTGAAGGGGAATTCAGGCTCAGGACTTTTCCAGCACAGGGACAACAGAGGCCAAGGAAAGCAAATTGCCACAATTCAGATCTGGAAAGGCTGGGGAAGTCTTATAATGAAGGATTAAAAACAGTGTAAGCAAACAATGTTCTTGCTCAATATATCCACGGGAATTACCAGGGATCAAGAGCTTTCCAATGTCACCAAGCTGCCCAAAACACCTGCAAGGAGAGTTTTTCTGCTAAATCAGTCTCTTTTTTAAAAAAAAAAAAAGATGACAAGGTAGTGAATTCCCAGGTTTCACAATTAGAATAATCCTTTAATAACTGCATTTTGGCTCTTGGCAGTATCAGGATGCAAAGAGACAGAGCCATGAGCCAGGTGTCTGTGCAGGAGGGGAAAAATGAGACCAAAAGGAGCTTTCCAGTGTTAAATTTCTCACTGCTGTTCATTCACCAGGAGATGAAACAACAGAGTTCTAATTGACACCTGCTCCTGAGCCCCTGTGCTTACACAGAGGTACAATCATCTCTCATTCTGACTGAGGAAAAATGGGGAAACAAATAGGAAGACGACTTGTCTGAAGATGGAGGTGTTTTGTTTTTAAACTGTTGAGGCTCCAGCTACCCCAGATCTGGGACATGAACATGCAGTTCAGTCTTGAAAAAGTCCAGTGTAAAATACCCAGGGAAATGAAGGTAAAGAAACATCAGGGATAATGGAGAGCTGAGCTGGATTCAGATCTGAGAGGTGGAACGAGATGGTCTTTAAGGTCCCTTCCAATCCCAGACCACTCTGGGATCTGTTCACTGAGGAAAACTTCTCTTTTAAGTGGGGAGTTCCCAGGCATGGATCTGTCCATCCTCCCTGCATACTGATAAGATGATTCCTCTTTACTGATAAGATGATGATGGGGGATGTTTTTCACCACCACTCACTGCAGCAACAATGGATGGGGGACAGTACAATTTTTTGTCTTGTTTCCAGTATCACAGAATGGTTTGGGTGGGAAAGGACTCATTCCACACCTTCCACTGTCCCAGGTCGCTCCAACCTGGCCTTGGACACTTCCAGGGATCCAGGGGCAGCCACAGCTTCTCTGGGCAACCTTTGCCAGGGCCTCCCAACTCTAATTGGGAACAATTCCTTCCCAATATCCCATCTACATCCACCTTCTTTCAGTTTACAGCCACAGAAAGTGTGTGTGATCCAGTAATTCCTCAGAAAGAGAGGCTGGATTTAGGGACCAGCATTGTTCTGGCATTAACAAGGCAGTTTACACTCTGGAGTAGTTTGAACCTGGCATGAGTTAGGTCATTTCTTTGCTTCATTGTCATCCACACCAGCTCAGAAAAAATTCCCAGGGATGGGACCTGTAACTGTGAACAAAGATCAAGGAACTGCCAAAGTTCTGCTCTGTGGATTCTCCTGCACTGCAATAAAACCTCATTATTTAAGGAGACAAGAAAACAAAGTGCCAAGACCATCTCAGGCTGCAACAGAAAGAGTTCAGCACTTCCAGGGTCCTTCCTGATGTCGTTTTTCTCCATAAAGTTTCCCATCCTTGCAAGTACAGAATCCCAGAATCCCTAAGGCTGGAAAAGCCCTCCCAGCCCATCGAGTCCACCCTGTGCCCCATCCCCACCTTGTCCCCCAGCCCAGGGCACTGAGTGCCACAGCCAGTCGTTCCCAGGACACCAGGCACGAGCCCCACACAAGCAGCAGGATCAGTGGCCAGCAAATGCACTCCCTGTTCCTAATTTCACACAAGCCTGGCTGCTGGAGTTGTTATTTAAGAGTTACTCACCCTGAGGAGTTAAGAACTGCTCAGCTCAGGATGGGAGCAGCAGGGAGGGATTTTCACCCCTGAACAAGCTACTCCCCAAAAATTAATCTCAAAATTCCGTGGATTTAGGGATGGAAGAGCGATGGGAAGTGGGAAGAGGAACATCACCACACCGAAGCTGCAGTAAAGGGTGGGTGGTGCAGCAGATCTGATGATCAGCTGCAGGGTCAGGAGTCTCAGGGCATCCAAGTAACAGCCCCGGGGTCAGGAGGAAACCACAGCAGAGAGATTTGGGATGAAGGAACAGACCTCATCTTAGCCTAACTACTGGAATGTGCTCCCTGATAACCTCTGGAAGTGCCTGGCCTAACAATTACACACCATCAGTGCAGTTGTTATTCAGCCAGAGCAACCAAATTCCCTGAATTATCATTAATACAAAGAGTTGACATTTTAATTATCCTCCTGATTTTTCTGATGAGACAACAGAGGCACAAATATTCAAGGGGGATGCAAGACCTTGTATGCACCTAATTCCTGTAAGATTTCGTGATTTCACTTGAAATACATTTTAATTCTCTCCATTCTCGGTGGGTTTTTTAAATCATTCAACAGCCCTATTAAAATATGTTGTGGTTTGTTTTTTTTTTTTTTTAAAAAAAACACTCCCTGACTAACCTGAGTACAATACAAAATGTATTTACAGGGTGAAAACACTTGAATTGCTGTCGTGGGAGTCGTGCCATACACCCACAGCGCAAATACCTCAAAAAGAAAATTAGTCATCTGCTTCCAACTGTCAGGATTCAGGAAAAGACAACAAACTACTGTCTTGGAAACAGCCTGACAAATCTCACCGTTGAGCTGCTGAACATTTCAGAGCATTTTCAGAAACCAAATCAATAATAGCAGCCCTGGAATAAGAAGGGAGAGAGAGGAAAGAGTGTTCAGGTGGGGAAAATGTCCAAGAGCAGGTTGGACGGGGCTTGGAGCAACCTGGGATAGGGGAAGGTGTCCCTGCCCATGGAGATGGGCTGTTGGAGAGAGGAAAACTCTGTCCAACAAGATTTACTTAATCCTCAAAGAAAAGCAGGCAGGAGCACATCAGCTGGGATCACTGTGGTTCTCCGAGGGCTCCCCAACTCCCAGGGGAAAACAAAACCAAAGGAAAACAGGGAGAATAGCAAACAAAAGCAGGGAAAATGGAAACATTTTTAGGTGAAACCAGGGAGAAAAAAACATTTAAAAACCCCAAAGCTCCTCAGCCCCCTGAAAAACATGAAACAATTCCATGTTTTCCATCCAGCAGAGAAGCCTCGAGGTGATTGCTCAAAGCACATCATTCCGGATTTTTTTGGGGCTGTATCACTCTCATCTACAACTGAAAACTGCTAATTATTAATTATCTTCTTAATGAAAACACAGCAGAGGAAAGGCTAAATCAATTTTTTTTCTCCTGGGCACGTGATTTTTCAGAACACTTTGACACGAGCCAAAGGCTGACCCGAGGTGTTGACACCTGCCCAGACCTGCTGGTTTGGTGGCAGACCAGAAGTTCTCAAGGGACCCAGAGGTTTTCATCCTCCAGAAACAGGATTTTGCTGCTACAAATGCACTTCCAGGAGGTTTCCATTGAGCTAAAATGGTAAATCTTTCCTAGGTCAGACTAAACCTCTGTGGCTAAGCAGGATTTATTTTAACCTTCAGGAGACACACGCGAGATTTTCCTGCGCTTTCCGTGGCTAAAACGTGATTTATTCAAGTCACAAGAACGGCTAAACCACTCATGGCACAGTGATCTTATTCTGCCAAAAGGCAAATTATGTTAATAACAGTACTGTTCATTTTCTCCTGAAAATTAACAGTTTTTAGCAATGTTAGCTCTGCAATACTTGAGGAAAACAAAGGTTTTAAGAAGTTCTCCCCCAAGCCATATTTATACAAAGCCTCAAGCAGGACCATGGCCTGCACTTCCTCAGCTGTTCGGCACGGCCAGAACTGTCACTCCCAGAGCACTTGAAAGGCCCCCTGCCTGCTCCACATCATTTGTTTCACTGCACTGTAATAAAAACATCAACCAGGAAAAATTCTTGAAGTCTGTTTATCCTCCTTGGTGGTGATGATACATCAAAAGTGTGAGGAGCATCAGTATCATCCATATTTGTATCCATCAGAGCATCGACACGCTCTGAGGCACAGCCTGGGAAGGGCAGTGCCATTAAGGAACTCAACTAATATCAAATATTCCCCACATCCCAGCAGACAAGGGAGGACATCCAGATGTAACAGGTCTATCCTTCTAAATTGTTTTTTTTTTTCCTTTGTTTTTAACAGACTTGCATTTAAAAAAAAAAAATCATCACGCACAGATCTAAGCTCCCCTCTCTCAGCTCAACGTTGCTTCTAATTTATACAAGCAAAATAACGTTCAGATGCAAAGATTCTGATGTTACAGTTGGTATTTAAATAAAAAAAGCCTCAAGCAAGCGCACAAATTCTGGGTTTCCCAGGGATTTAGAGGGTGTAATCCCCTTAGGCTGCTCTGAAAATTGCAGCCTATTCTTAGTTCCTGCCAGTCCATGTCAGCAAAATGGTTGCTCTTCATTAAAATATTTTAATACTTGGGAGTGTTAATTGAGGTTAAGCTCAGGTTGTGCCCAGAATGCTTAAAAAAAAACAAAAACAAAAACAAAACAAACAAACCTGCAATAAAATGAAAGCCTCCTGAAAATAGTATGAAATGTAGATAGGAAGAATCTGTGGAAAACCTGGTGTGGAGGTGAGGTCTCCTTCCCAAGGGGAAGATGCAGACACAACAACAGAACTCAGAGATGTTCATCCTCCCTCTGGGACTTTCAAATCCAGGTTGGACAGGGCTTGGAGCAACCTGGGATAGTGGAAGGTAGCACAAGTTGTAGCTAACTAACTTGGAAAGCAACCTAATTAAACCAAAACCTCTCCTTCAGCACCCCCACGATGAGTATTTCCCCAAAAAAAGGAACTCGTGCCAGAAGGCAAAGCTGGCAGGTGGCGCACGGACTTTGCGGTTCCAGCACCACCATCCGGGCTGGAGAGGGCTTGGAGCAACCTGCTCCAGTGGAAGGTGTCCCTGCAACGGGCAGGGGGGTGGAACAAGCTGATCTTGAAGGTCCCCCCCAACCCAAACCACTCTGGGATTAAGGGATCACAGGCACATCCGACTCTCACGCCAGGCAGGTCAATCCCAACCTCACGGCAACGACGTTGAACCGCCTTGAAGAACAAATGGAAAAAAATGTCCTATTTTTAGACAGCAACCAGTGAGGGATTCCCAAAATCAAAATATTAACACAACAAGCTGCCAGGCTTAGTGCTGAGATCATCTTTAGGTGAAGCAGGTGAAGCCAGGGAACTCCTGGCTCCCAAGCATCTCCCTCAGTTCCAAGGGGATTCCACTTTGGATCTAAGGCCAAAACCAACTGGCATTTCTCTCAAAAGATGACAGATTTTCCATAGGAAAATCTCTGTTTTGTCCAAGACTTCTCATTTTAAGGGGTTTCTCCTGACCAAAAATAATGACTGGTTTACTAAAGCACAACGAAGGTTTCGGTCTCTAACCTCACTCTCCTACGCTTCCAAATATTTTTTGAGAGGAAGAAAAAAAGAAGCTTATTCCAAATACTACATCTCACCAGGAAAAACATCATCACCCAGAACTCTGCTGTCCTTACCCTGGGATCCAGACTGTGCTCACAAACTGTTTCTAGCAGTTAACACTGATAGAAAATCTATTTTTTCAGGAATTCTGCATTGAAAATCAGCCTAAATTTTACATGGAAATGCTGTGCCAACTGTGAAATCCTTGCTGGCATGAAGGAGATGAATTCCATGCAAGTGTTTATGTAGATAATTATGTGAAAACAAGAAAGTAAAAGTCCAAAGCCCTGGGGTATCAACAACAGACTTAATTTATATAGAAATAATTGAATTTATACTGTACTAACACACTCCCAGAACACAGAGCTCTGAAACTGCCTGATGGAAACCAAACACTGGGACACCATGGGGTGTTCTTGGGGCTTACAGAGAATTCTAACAGGGTGGTTCAAAGAAGAAAATGTTACTAAATATGTAAAAAAAAAAATCACCTCTGAAAAGCTAAAATTATTCAATGAGGAAAATATTGCTTTAAGAAAATTTAATGAAAAATAACATCCAACTAGAAAACGAATGTATCACCATAACCAGCGGAGCTTGAGAATGACAATGATGCTAAAACAAGCAGAGCTGAATGTGTTAGTTGAGAAATCAGGATTTCAAACTCATGATGCAAAAATCATCTCATTTTTAAATCCTTATATCAAAAGGACCATTTTCATCAGCTTAACGAGGCTGCCTTATACCAGCGAATATGTTTTTAAGTATATGAAAATCTGGAATTATTGTGCATTGAAAGATCATCATATAATAGAATCACAGGTTGGTTTAAGCTGCAAGGGACCTTAAAATCCATCTCCTTCCACCCCCCATGGGCAGGGACACCTTCCACCAGCCCAGGTTGCTCCAAGCCCCGTCCAACCTGGCCTTGGACACTGCCAGGGATGGGGCAGCCACAGCTTCTCTGGGCAAAGTAATTTAAATAAGATACTGAAAAATCAGTTTTTAGGAAGACAGCTGACTAACCTAATTCGATTTGCTACCTCATTTTTAATTCGATTTCAAAGCCACTGCAAGTTCTGGAAGCAGGACTACAGCTCATGGCAAAACCTCCTCCTCTGTCCCCAGTCCCACAAGGAACACCACGGGTCTCAAACAGCCTGGTGAGGGGACACAAGAAAAATCAGGAGTTCTCAAGGTTCACTGCAGGCAGCTGATCTGAGCAGCTCCCTTTACCAACCACTGCCAGAAATGGTGTTCTTGTGGGGCAAATCCCTCAGAGCACCTAAAGTACAACCAGGGACACAGACCTAGAGCAAGTCCAGAGGAGGCACCAGGATGGTCAGAGGGCTGGAGCAGCTCTGCTGGGAGGAGAGGCTGGGAGAGTTGGGATTGATCAGCCTGGAGAAGAGAAGCTTTGGAGTGACCTGACTGTGACCTTTCAGGAGCTGAAGGGGCTACAAGAAAGATGGAGAGAGACTTTACAAGGGCCTGGAGGGACAGGACAAGGGGGAATGGATTCACACTGCCAGAGGGCAGGGTTAGATGGGATATTGGGAAGGAATTCTTCCCTGTGAGGGTGGGCAGGCCCTGGCACAGGTTGCCCAGAGAAGCTGTGGCTGCCCCATCCCTGGAAGTGTCCAAGGCCAGGTTGGACAGAGCTTGGAGCAACCTGGGCTAGTGGAAGGTGTCCCTGCCCGTGGCAGGGGGTGGAACTAGATAGGCCGTAAGGTCCCTTCTAACCCAAATAGTCTGTGATTCTGTAACTTGGAAGATTTTATTAAAATGCCCTTACTATTAAATGATTTCTCAAGCAGCAGAGCAGAGGCTGAACATGAACAGCAGAAACCTGTGTGGAAGGAGGAAAGGCTGGCACAGGAGGAGGTTGTTAATCTACAAGCCAGATAATTAACTAATTTGAATGGTTGCTTGCAGGTTTACAGAGATGAATGAAAATGTCCCAACTGGAAACCAATTTTAAACAGAAAGACAAAAGAAGTTGGCACCTTCCACAATATGTTTATGGCTTTACCTATAAAGAGGCCCTCACAGAGTCGTGCACGTTCCTCTGAGGGAAACTATTGACTGTTCTTTATGTCCTCAGTAAATAAAGGCCTTCACCAACTCATCTGTAGACTTTAAATGTTGTATCTTTAGTAAGAGCTTTTAATACCTGATCAATAGCTTGGGGGAAAAAAAGAAACGTTTTACAAGTCTAAGTTTAATAGTGGTGACAACTTGAATGTTGCCTCCTGAAAGATTTTTAAAAGGGGAAATGAAAACCAGGTCTTGCTTCTGCTCTGAGAGAGCGTAACAAATACAAGCAAATGTAAACCACTCTTGGGGTTTTTTCCCCCATCAGGAATAGCACAGAGTAGAGACATTTTGCTTTGTAGTTTTCTTGCACAGCTGAAAGAGAACAGGGTTAGATGGGATTTTGGGAAGGAATTGTTGGCTGTGAGGGTGGGGAGGCCCTGGCACAGGTTGCCCAGAGAAGCTGTGGCTGCCCCTGGATCCCTGGAAGCATCCAAGGCCAGGTTGGACGGGGCTTGGAGCGACCTGGGCTAGTGGAAGGTGTCCCTGCCCATGGCAGGGGGTGGCACTGGATGGGCTTTGTGGTCCATTCCAACCCAAACCATTCCATGATTCCATGATTTGCCTTTGGTGTTGTGTTAACAACATTCAGGCAAATCTGAGCACGTTCCTCCAAATAAAAAGCAATTTTTGAGGCCAAATAATCATCTAGAACAGCAACAACTCTACGTTGCCTTTGGCTTTTAGAAGGAAAGAAGTCTTAGAAGAAGTAGATTCACCCTGTTGTGAACTTTTGCCCATCCACCAGGGTGCCAAGAGCTGTACCCACAGCCCCAGAGCACTTGGCCACGACACAACTTCCAACTGCTCACAATCACATCTTCAAACCTTTAAAATATTTAAGGAAACTGGCACTGTCAGCACCAGCTGATCATTTCCTAAGCTAAACAACCAGCCTGCAGCAGCATTTCGGAAATGCTGATTTCTCATCTTAGGGGCAGGCACATCAAACAGTTTGGGTGTAATTTCCCATTAACACTTGTTTTGGGTATTTTGTCACGTAAAAAATGAGGCCATTTTTTTTCCTACTGCTGGATTGCTCATTATTGTACACTGGGAAGGAAGCAGAGGAGCAAGTGCTCTGCCCCTGCAGAAAATAACTTTAAAAGTGTCTAAAATAAATCCTATTTTTTGGTATTATATTCTCCACATTCCTCCTAATGTAATGCATTATGTAGTTTAATTTATTGCTCCATGGAAAGTTTGCTCACTGTAAAAGTGGAGAAAATATTAATCCACCCCCCAAAAAAATTAATTTGTTCATGGAAGCTGAATGTGCTGATTGTGGTCCTGGTTTCCTGATGGCTTCATTTTCTTATTCAATATTACAATTTGTTAAATAATCTTCAAGTTCTGATCATTATGAAAAAAGAAAAATCAAAGAAAACAAAAAGGATGTTAAAAGAAATCAGGTTTTAATGATTTCATGCTCTGTCCTTCCAGGCTTTCGTATCGGACTGGTCAGGACACGGCGAACTGCGACACGTGCAGGAACAGTGCATGTATCATCTACAGGTAGGTTCAAAATATTAATATTCCCACTTTTTTCCTGAGTGAAAGCCATGATTTATTCACTATGAGGGCCTCAGTGGTTGACCTCGATTTTCCAACCAACATGACGTAAACTGAACTTCACTAAATTAATAAAATTCAACTCCAAGTCTAAATTTTCGGATCAGAAGTAGCTGGTTGTGGGCAGTGCTGCTGGAGCTCTGGGATGGGAGGGGCTGCAAGGTGCAAGTTTTTGGGATATTTAGGATTTTCTGACCAACAAGTCAACTTCAAATTTACTTTTGTAGACTTCTGTACACCGAATTTATTTTTATAGCAGTAACAACTGGACTTGGGAAGTCATTTGGGGAGAGGGAATGTACAACAAAGAGAAACAGATACAGATGAAATCCAGACAGTTTTAGCGGCAAAATCAGGATTAGATGGGATATTGGGAAGGAATTCTTCCCTGTGAGAGTGGGGAGGCCCTGGCACAGGTTGCCCAGAGAAGCTGTGGCTGACCCTGGATCCCTGGAAGTGTCCAAGGCCAGGCTGGATTTGGAGCAACCTGGGCTAGTGGAAGAGGGTAGAATGAGACGGTTTTTTAAGGTCCCCTCCAACCCAAACCACTGTGATTCCCAGGCCTTTTTTTGGCACATCCTCATTTTCCAGTGCAGGAATAACATGGCCATCATGAGCCCGATGATGTGTCTCATACTGACAACTTAATTGTCCTTCTCCATCAGAAGCTTAAAAAAATCCAACTGAATGTTTTGATGGGTTGCAGGGAGGAGGAAAACAAACGTGTCTCAGAGTGTGTCACAAAATCAGGCCCCACAGTCTAAATCAAAATTTTTTTTTGCCCCCAAATCTTGATTTCTTCACAGTGGATTTCAAGTTAAGGAATAAAACCAGAAGGTTCCTTTGCTCCCTGCCAATGAAACGACTCCAGAAAAGCAGATTTGAAGAGTTTCCCTAACGGGAGATGGTTGGAACAGGCAGGTCCAGCTCTCCATCCCCCCACCCCAATTGCCTTTGGAGTGGACATTTGCCTAAAGCCACGTTCCCAGGGCAGGTTTTAGCACAGAACAGCTCAGTTTTTTGCCAGTTTAGGAGAAAAAATGCTGCAGGTAAAAAAAAAAAACAAAAACAAAAACAAACCTAAAAGCAGAGACGCTGCAAACCAGGGAACCACGAGAGAAGTGAATTACTGAGACAAGATAAGCAGCCAGGAGGGATAAACCAGGAATTCGCTGATAAAACCAGCACTGAGACAGATTGTCTTGTAGGAAATTCTGCTCCTCCACAAATCAGCCGCTCCCTGACACCTCAGAGTGCAGCAGTTCATTAGTGAGGGCGTTAATTAAATCCAGGTGCACCTTTGCCAAGGGTTCACGTGTCAAAGACTGCACAGGGGTACCTGATTTCCTCTCAGGACCAGAAATTAAAGCTCACCTTAAACTGTCCAAGGGGCAATAAAACCCTGAGGAAACACCCCTGTCACACCAGGAGGTCCTTAAAGTCTGGAGCTCTTTTGCCCAATTAATACACAGGAAAGACTTAAATAAAAAAATAACCAAAGGCCTGATGGAAAAATCAATAATCTGAAGAGAAAACCTTCACTTTGCTGTAATTGTCTGTGGGGTTTTTTTTTAAATATGATTCCATTTTGAACACTGCAACATTAAAAAAAAAAAAAAAAACAAAAACAACACACAAATTTAGAGCTGTTTCAAACCTCTCTTTTTAAACTGCAAAGAAACAGCATCGTAGAGGAAGGATTAGGTTATTACCCAACTGCATCCTGCAGTGCCAGGTATAGCACAGGTGAGAAGGTGGGAATCCATGGAATTCAATTCTTCCCCCTCAAGATGAATTTTCAGGGTATTGATATAATGTAGCACACAAGGCAGAGACAGTGTAGAAGGCAACAAAAAAAAAAAAACAAACCCTGTTGTACTTTAAGGGGTTTTTAGCATCAAAAACATCAATACTGTTAATAAAAATGCCTTTTGGTAATAGTTACTTGGCATATTAAATTAAAATTTTTGATTAAATTTTGATTGAGTAGATTACTAATCTACTTTTAGATTATTTTCTCTTTATATTGAAAAGAATACATTTCTTAGTATTAAAGAAGAGAAAGGAAAACTTGTCTCGTTTTTCTTAAATAAGTAGGAGACTGACAATCAAATATTAAAGCGTGTTAAAAAGAAAAGGTGCCAAAGCCTGAAACTGTTTTAGAGATCAGGAAGTAAAGAAAAACATCCACATTTAGCTACTCTATTTTCCTCCAAATTCTGCTTATTTCTGCAATATGTTCAGGAACTTGGAGCTCCAGACACAGGAGTCACTGACATTTTCTTCCACTGCATCAGCTGAGCCACAGACTTAAAACTGTCACTAAAATTATTCAGCATCGTGTCTTTGTAGTCATTTCCAGACTGTATTTAAAACAGGAGCCCAAAATGTGATCAAATAGTAAAAACAACCAACCCCTTCATCATTTTCTCCATCAGCATCGATATCTCATAACCCAAGGCCACAGAACAGTTTCCAAAATCATCTTCTACCACCACAAGACAAATTTCCACGTCTGTACTTTACAAACATTTTTAAAATATGTTTTATCAGGGTTTATATTTTGCCAGGATTCAACTTAAATATTGAAATGGAGCCAAATCTCCCCAGCCTGGTTTATTCTGGAATTCTCTTTCCCTGGAACTGCCCTTTCTGCTCCTGTTTAATTTCCCAGCCTGGGTGAATTTTAATCCTCAAGCAGAAATCTGGAGGAGAAAAAGGGGCTTCTCTTTCATATTTTGTGTATTATTCTTAGGCCTTTAAGCAGGAATTGCTTCTGGGAAGGAGCATCTTGGAGGATTCCCGCTGGATTTCCCTGGAGTGGGAAAGGTCAGGAATGCTCAGCAGCTTTTACAAGGCTACTTTGGCTTCCAGAAGGAAATTTTTAGGAGATAAATCACTCCAAGTCGTACCAACCATTACTTTGGCTGCTTTTCACTCCTTTGAAATTTTGATTTATGCTGCTGTGGTTTTATTTGATATTAATCTAAGGTGGGCTCCCATTTTTCAACAGAAAATGTATTATCAGAATCTATGAAATGCAGTTCAGGTACAAGAGCTGCAAGAGAAACGGGTTTAAACAGAGGGGTAAAAGTTAAAAGTTAGCAAAGAGCCCACGCGTAAAGGTCAGATATTTAAATTATTAATTATCAAAATTAATAACTGTGACCACACAAAGTGAACATAAGGCATCAATCCCTAAGATTGCAGCAGTCTAATAAAATCAGGTGATTAAACCATGAGAATAGTCATTTTCATCACCTTTTTATTTCCTACCCACATTAATTAATTCATATGTTCTCATCTCATCTCTAGACTGTAAGATGCTTAGTGGGAAAAATGGATCTCAGTGGCCTGTTAATGCTGGCAGGGCTTTGGATCCCAGGCTTTGGGGATTTTGGGGTTGCGACAGGAAATTCAACGTGCTGGAAAGTGCATTAAGGTAATTTCCAAGTGATCAGTGCTTATCTGGATCCTGTTTTTCCAAGATGGGGCACGAACTAATGCCATGTCATCCAATTAACGTGACCCAGGAGGAGACAGGATGACAATCTTTAATTCCTGCTTCACCTCCTCGACTTAAAGAGTTCAGCTGCTCTGTAAGTGCTGGGAGGATTAGGGCTTAACACTGGAAACTCAGGGATAAAAAGGTGAACTGAAGGGGTGTCACCTGAAATGAAAGCAGAGGGAAGGGCTTTGCAGGCTCCAGCCTTGGAGGTGACAGAAAACAAGTGGAGGAAGGACCTGGAGCTGCTGGAGCGAGTCCAGGGGAGGCACCAGGATGGTCAGAGGGATGGAGCAGCTCTGCTGGGAGGAAAGGCTGAGGGAGTTGGGATTGTTCAGCCTGGAGAAGAGAAGCTTTGGGGTGACCTGACTGTGGCTGCCCCATCCCTGGAAGTGTCCAAGGCCAGGTTGGACGGGGCTTGAAGCAACCTTGGATAGTGGAAGGTGTCCCTGCCCATGGCAGGGGGTGGCACTGGATGGGCTTTAAAGTCCCTTCCAACACAAACCATTCTGGGATTTTATGATTCGCTGATAAAACCCCCTTGGCAACCCAATCCTGAGTCTGAATGCCTCTGACTCAGCAATCCTGCAGTGCCCAACAGATCATCAGCATCTCACAGTCTTAAAATGATTCACGACAATAATGTGTGACTATGCTAGAAAATAAGAAAACCCACCCCTATCTCTGAGCCTGTTCCTCGATCCCCTCCCACAGTCCATATGTTTAATCCCAATGGTTATCACTCCTCAGACTCTGCTTGCAATCCCTCACAAAGCAACTAAATTAGCAAAGGTTCCCTGCTGCCTGCATGCAAAAAAATAAATTAATTAACCTAAGTTCTCAAAATAGTTCAAAAAACAAAGCCAAAACCAGAAAATCCACATCAATTCCTCAGATGCCTGGCAGGAGAGTGAAGAGGGACTTTGGACAAGGGCCTGGAGGGACAGGACAAGGGGAATGGCTTCCCAGTGCCAGAGGACAGGGCTAGATGGGATACTGGGAAGGAATTGTTCCCTGTGAAGGTGGTGATGCCCTGGCACAGGTTGCCCAGAGAAGCTGTGGCTGCCCCATCCCTGGAAGTGTCCAAGGCCAGGTTGGACGGGGCTTGGAGCGACCTGGGCTAGTGGAAGGTGTCCCTGCCCGTGGCAGGGGGTGGAGTGGGTGATCTTTTAAGATCCCTCCCAACCCAAACCATTCTCACTGTGAAAGGATTACAGAGATCTTGATTACAAAGTTCTTGCTGGTGTTTAATCAGCACATGCAAATGAAATTCCCAAAGAGCTGTTATTTGGTTTTAGTTGGCCAAATTTTCATGGGAAGGACATCCATGGAAATATCAACGCACAGGTAACCGCCCTAAAATGTAAAGTTCTGGCTGTAAACCTCGTAAAGACAGAGTCATTCTGGGGAGAAAACAAAGAAAACCAAAGTATTTATCAGAGAGAGAATTTTCCTGTTTATGGTTGTTCACAAAACCAGCCCATTGCTGTGCACTGGAGGAAGAATTTGAGACAGGCATTGAAGGTGGAAAAAGCCTGACCCAGAGTTCCAAATTTAACAATAGTGTGATTAAATGAAGCTTTGGGATGTCCTGCTCAGGTGTGTCAGGCCAAGGTTTGTGCTGCTGGCATTATATAATGGATTTATCTCTTGTTTCTGTCGGGCTTCTTCACAATTGTCAGGCTCCTGAAAAATATTATTATATTATCTAAGGAAAAAAAAAATGCTTCTGAAGCAAATAATTCTCACCTCTGTGTGTAACAGCAGGAGAACACGCAGTCCTGGATAATTAAGTTAATGGAGTTATTATGGGGAGACTTGTGGGACAAAACCCAAGTTTGAAAGTGAAAAGAGGCACATGGTCCAGAGGATATTTCAGGAAAAGGTCATTTGGAGGGAGGACACCTAGAGATGCTGAGGGACAGAAATAGCACTGAGCAAAACAGGATGGCAGAGCCGTGACAGGTGACAAAATCGAATTTCGGAGCGAAAGGCCTGGAAAGATCTTCAGCTCTATAACAAAATTATCAGTAATTCCTACAAATACGGAATTCTTGCTGAATTTAATCCTTGCAAGCGTTCAAGGCCAGGTTGGACAGGGCTTGGAGCAATCTGGGATAATGAAAGGTGTCCCTGCCCATGGAATGAGATGATCCTGAAGGTCCCTTCCAAACCAAACCAGTCTGGGATTCTGTGAATGATGAATGTTTGATATCAACAGTAAAAATGAAATGAGCTATAGCTAATTTAGAAGGATTCTTTAAAAAAATTAAACACTAAGTAGTTCTTTAATTTTTAAAGGAATGTTGGGAAAAATTTAAAAAAATAAGAAGAAAATTAAATTGTCCTGTTACTGCAGCATAAACAGGTATAAACTGAAAACAAAGCACACAGATTATTTGCCTGAAGGGAACTGTTCCATTAAAACACCTCCAAAGCTGGATAAACTGATCTGGAGAGACACCAATCAATTATTCTGCAAAATGGACAGCTCCAAATGCTGAAATAACACGGATGTTTTTCATGCAGCCTCTTTATACCCTTCAGAGGCAAAATATTTCATTTGGATGTGAAGGGCTGAAAGCCTGAGCTGAAAATGGCAATAACATGGGGTTTGTCAGATGGTCTAGAACTAAGATGCTTTTTTTTTTTCTCTTGAGGTCTGTCTTTAATAGAAGTTGGTTATGTAAAAAGTTACTCTGTTCAGCAAAGGGTTTTTTTACAACAGTTTCTCTCTAGCAGCAATTTCCAGCAGCTCTTCAGAGCTCCCTTGTAAGAGTAACTCTTGAAAGAAGTAAAAATGAACTCTGGCAGGGCCAGAGCTGAAAAGGCCTTTTATTTCCCCACAAAAATTTATCCTGAGAAACAAACCAGCCAAATGCTGCCCTTTAAATGAGATTTAGAGAGCTCTTAGAAGAGCATCTCCTCCCATCCTCAGGTTTCCGTGCTGCATCACCACCAGCATTTTGGTGCTGGGACATTCCCCATGGACTGATCTCCCCACTAAATTAACGCTGCACTTCTCCAAAATCTGCTTTTTGCCAGTGCTGAAGTGCACACAGGAACGTGTTACCAGTGAAGACAACGCTGTTCTTTCATTGACAAGGAGGGATATCAATCAGCAGGGTCAGAATGTGCTCCTGCAGGAACACAGTGCCCAAGAGCTGCCTCCTGCAAAGTCAGGAATTCTCCACTTCCAGCACAGACCTGGGAATTTTAAATCACCTTCTTTGATTTCAAATGGCTCTTTTTAGTCACTAAAAACATAATGCTGGGTATCTGAACTCTTACCTAATGTATCTCTCTCCTCTGCTGTTACAAAGTTTATCCAAATAACTCCACGTCACTAAAATGCTGACACTTTTGCTAGGGGTGGATTCAAGAGTTAAAACCAGGCACCAAAAAGCCCTCCCACCCTTCCAGCAACCCTTTCTTCAGCTCTCCCTGGAAGTCCTTCCAGACAGACTCATCAGGTCTCAAATAAAACCAAGCACACAATTATCCTCATCCTTCCCCCAGCATCTTTGATTCCTTCTCCTCCACACTAAGAGGAATATAAGCCCTGCCTACGTCAGCAGATGGTGTTAGATGATATTCTGTGCTCAGTTTACAAAAATTTCCCATGAATTTCTTCTGAAATGGCTTTAAGTGTTCTGGACTAGGTCCTTACTCTTGAAGCCAGACAGAGGTTGTAGTAACAAATCCTTTTAAATGTCTTTTTGGACGAGCTCCACTGGGAGCACCAGGCCCAGGGAAAGCAGATCTCACCTCTCCAGTGGTTTGTGCCCAGCAAGGAAGGGCAGAAATAGCTCAGAAAACACATTTCTTACTAATTCTAAGTGCATTTAAGTCCAGGAACACTAATTGCACATTAATGATGAAGGCAGCCAGTGCAAAGCCCAAGACCCCTCAGCTGTGCAGGTGGACAGGGAACCTCTCGAGTGCCCAACAGTCACGAACTGCTACCTTTAAATATCCAGCAAAAGGCAGGGAGGAAATAAATGAACCCTAGTGTTTAAATTCCCTTAATTTCACCCTTTTCAATCCAGCCTCTGATATCCAGGACCCCACACTTGTATATGACTCTGTACACATGACAGTAGCTTGGTGATATTTGGTTTAATTTACCAAACTTAATCTATTTCAGGGTAAAACTGGCAAGAAACAGGTCAGGTACAGAAACTGCCCAATTGCTTATGGCCAATCCATCAGCTTTTCCAAAAGCACAAGGATGCAGAGCCTGGCTGGGGGCTCTCAGACAGGAGGGAAAACCAAGCCTGGAAGCCCTCAAAGATCATTCCTCCACTAAGATGACACAAAAAAATTAGGATTTTCAGTTTTCAGTCATTCCTAGCAGCAGTGATTTCCTCCTAAACAGCAGGAAAAGTTGAACAATCTCATTCCCACTTTTCTTTTCCACACAATGTCCTTTTTTTGACCCTTCCCTTTAACTTAAACTTTTATTTTTTTTTTGACTTGAATTTCTAAATTAAACACTTGGATGCCGGGTTAATTGAAACAGTTTTATCATCACAATTAACAACCTATTGCTTTTTTCCCTTCCCCATTTCTAGCGTGGAATTGGATTTTAAACAGCAAGAAGACAAACTCCAGCCAGTTTTGAGGAAACTTCATCCCATTGAGGAAACTCAGGTTGCACCTTTGCCTTATTCTCAGGAGAGCTACTCCTCTACTCCCAAGCAAAAATCCAAAACTGAATCAAAAAAGCACGGAAGATGGAAACTCTGGTTCCTTTAACCCAAGTGTGGAGTTCAAGGCCTTCTCTGAAAAAAATCTTTGGAGTTCTCTCCATCACCTCCGACGGGATGCTGGTGGATGGAGGAGGGTTCCTGGCCAACGGCAGCGTCCGGTTCTCCCCGTGTGTACCAAAAAAGGGCCTTTGTACCTTTGGACTCACCGGAGCGAGGGGGGGCAGGGAACACACCCTGCCCCCTTGGATTTGCAGTTTGCCAATGTGGGATGTAAAACCTGAATGGAAATTCGGACAAGGATGGAAAGCAAAACTCTTTCCCCCCCGCCCCCCACCCTCCCGTCTGCTCCTCCCGTCCGCTCCGAAACATCACCGTGGGTTTTTTTTTTTAAAGCCTTCTGGGGGGGGGCAAGTGGGGAAAAAAAAAAACAAAAAACAAACAAAAAAAACAAGCAAGCCTTATGTTTGCAGTGGTGTCAGTTTTACAGATCCATGTTGATTGGGGAGTGCAGTTTTCAGCACAGAAATCCTGGACAAAGCACAATTTCTCCCGTGGCCCGAGGCCGCGCCGTCCCCGAGCCCTGACTGTGTGTTCCTGCCTTCCTGCCCAGCTCTCACACGGCCACACCACCTCCAGTTTAGCTGTGTCCTCATCACCACAACCACCAGTTTGCTGTTGCCTCATCTCCAGAAGCTTCCCCAAAAGCAGGACGAGCCTTTAACCACATCAAGCTCACAGGGTCAAGGCTGCAGGACGATCTCGATTTGGCACTTTTGGTACCCACAGAGGTCCAAACGACCCGTTCTGGCACAGGAAAACCAAACCCAACCCCACAGACGGAACAATCATAACCCAGATTGTTGGCATTTGCCACGGTTTAGTATTTTTTTGTAACAAGTCTTTGGAAAACCTCTCCACTATTGCAGAAGGCAAGCAGGAAACTTCCAGTCCGCAGCACGTGATGAAACCTGCTTGGAAGGAGCTGGAATTTTAAATGCTGTTTATTTACCAAGCTTCTCAGATGGGTTTCCCAACTTATTATGATTTATATCTCAATCTATTAATTGTACTTGCTAATTGATACACACTTAAGGGAGAGATGTGAAGCAGGTTTTTTTTTTTTTTCCTAATATTATTTCGGGTTTTTCTTTTTTAACTGGCACTTTAAATTTTGCTCTGACTTATAAACTGCAGCATTTTCCTTTAAGTTTTTGCTACTGTCATTAAACTTGCATCTAAAATGACCACTGGTGGAAAAATTCCTGATGTTAGAAGTGGCCAGGGAGTGGGAATCTTATTGTCTTTTGTTCTGTTTTTTTTTTTTTTTAAGGATTTCAGATGATTTGAGTGTCGTGTGACAAACTGGGGTTTGAAATTGCTTTGAACCTGCAGCAGCTTTAAGGTACCAATTCCTCAGCCTTTAGGTGGAAGAAATGTGATCCTTGGTTTGCACACACTAAAAATGCTGGATGTGTTTTCCTTGGCACTATTTTAACTCTTTAGCTCAGCATCCAATCCATTACTACAAGGAAAATGGAGGAAAATAACTGGGTAGTTTCCCCCCCCCCTCGCAAAGAGCAAGAAAAGGAAGTTAAATTAGGAATGCAGAAGATGTCTATGGCCAGCCCAAAATTAATTTCAGTCTGTTTTAATGGAATAAAGGCACCTTTGCAGTAAAACTTCAAGAGGGCTACGAATTCTTGCAGAGAAACAAATATCCTGGAACCCTTTGGTGGAAGTTGAAGGATTAGGAAGGTGATCCTGTGTACCAGGAAGGAAGTGC
>NW_020955848.1:395623-399287 GCF_003031625.1 Empidonax traillii
AAAAAAAAAAAAAAAAAAAAAAAAAAAAAAAAAAAAAAAAAAAAAAAAAAAAAAAAAAAAAAAAAAAAAAAAAAAAAAAAAAAAAAACCTGGGAAAAGCAACCCATCCATCCAAGTCTGGCTTCCCACCGGCATCTCGTGTCCTCTCTCCTCCCCTCCCGTGGAATTTGTAATAAAACGTTTTTGCAAGTGTGTAAAATGTTATCATATTGTATTGCCTTTAGGATCACTCAGGCTCAGGTTAGATAGACACCAAGAGACAAAAAAAAAAAAAAAAAAAAAAAAAAAAAAAAAAAAAAAAAAAAAAAAAAAAAAAAAAAAAAAAAAAAAAAAAAAAAAAAAAAACCTAATTCTTTAGAGCTTTTAGTTAAATGCGACTGACAAGGCTGTTTTCTCACCCTCCCGTAGAAGATCTCTGAGGTTACGACAAGGAAAATGCGGTTTTTACTCTCAGTGTGGCTTTGCTGGATTCACTGACAGCCCCCCTGCACTTCACACACTGGTTTTTCTATCTGCACTTCCCCCATTTCCTGCTTCCAAATACTTTTTAGCCAATAAATCCTGCGGTGATTTTACATCCCCTTGCGATTTGAGTCCGTAATTTCCACGAAGCAACAGTTCCACCCTTTGGTTTAGAGCTCTGAGGAAACATCATCCCCTGCGAGTAGCCCTTGGTTTCTTAAAGGTTAAAAAAAAAATCACTGTAAAAAAATATTTAAAAAAAAATCCAGGATAAACTAAAAAAAAAATCGTGATTAAAACTGTGGGTACAAAGTGTTTGCTTTTTCTTGCTTGAGATGCAAAACTACCACCCCTGCCTTTAATTTCACTCGATGGCTTAAAGGTTAATTACTTTTTCAAATCAAATAGGGTCATTTTTCATGGACTTTCCACTCTGCTGGTAGATTATCCCAGTTCTTTAGGACCTGGGCAGCAGCACACAGTATACATCACTACTGGAATTCTACTGGATCGTCACTGAAAATCCACCAACACGATCTGAGAGAATGAAAGGAACTGCACGAAAAAAACTTTCATATTTCAGCAACCCCAAAACCCATCTGTGGTTCATTAAAATAAGGGGAAGAGCTACAAATTCCCTGGCCATTTGTTCAGGAGGATGCAGCTTCTTCCCATGAATGTTGGTAGGGAATGGTCCCGACCCATCACTGCATCCGTGAGGGTTTGACAACCAAAACCAAAAAGCACAGTCATCATCCAAATCCCACTTCACTTCCTGTGAAATTCAGTTTGCAAGATGTAATTTCAAATGATTTTGAAAGAGAAGAAAACATGGGATTCAAGAAAACAAAGTATTTTCACTTTTTTTTGCAGTGAGGAAAATGAAGTTCTCATCAACATTTTGGAATCCATTAACCCTGAACTGGACAGGTTTTAAGGCACAGAAATATTAATTTACAAACAGCTTCAAATCCTAAATAGCTGCAGCCCCAGAACTCTCTCCTGTGACCCTCAATAATTCATATTTTATAGAGATTTGTATTTTACTGCCTTTCAGAAAGGCCTCCAGCCTGGAAGGTGCCAGGAGATGGACAATCCATCACTGTCCTGGATTGACTGATTATCTGTCCCAAAGTCACTCCCCCCATCAGAGCCACATTCTCCACTCATTAAGGGGTCACCTTAATCCCACAGACCTTCACTGTCACCAAGGGCCACCTCTACACCTCCTGCACATGGACCTCAGATGGCTTCTGCATCCCTTTCTTTATTTTCTGATGATTTCTGCACCATTTCTGTCCTCGTTTCATCATATCCTTGTCCTCAAGTGTAGAAGGAGGGAAAGAAGCAACACGGGAAACACTCCACCCATCAGTAAAGCCGTCAAGTCCCCTCCTGTCTCACTGCTTCCTACTCACACATCCCAAGAACATCCAAAATAGGATTTTTTTTTTTCCCCTGATCTCAGGAGGTTTTCACACTGACTTTGTTCCCCACAGAGCCACTACGTGTTCAGAGCCTGTTCTTCAGGACTGAATCCTGAGAGTGGAAATCCCAGATTGCTTTGGGTATTGAATCCCAGAGCCGTGGGATGGTTTGGGTTGGGAGGCACCTCAAAGCCCACCCGGTCCCACCCCCTGCCATGGGCAGGGACACCTTCCACTAGCCCAGGCTGCTCCAACCTGGCCTTGGACAATTCCAGGGTTGGGGAGTCCACAACCTCTCAGAGCCCTCTTTGCTCTTCCATCCACAAGCTCCATTTTTTTCTGTATCAAAATGGAATTTGATCTGTTCCATCACACAAAGGAATCAAGGCTGTCTGTTCACTACAATCACTGCCAACTGAATATCTTCCAGAAACTACACAGAGGAATCCAAAAACCCCACCTGGACATCCCAGGGTCACCGAACCACGAGCGTTTTGGGTCGGAAGAGAACTCCAAAGCTCATCCAGTTCCAAAGGGACACCTTTCACTAGACCAGGCAATTTCCTTTTTAAATTAAATTCTTCAGGAACTACCTCAGTTGTCTTGGTTTTGTAAATGAAGCCCATTCCAAGCTGCTGACCAGGAGGAGGTGGGAGCAGCCAGGATTCCCTTTGGACCCACCATCGTGGCTGGTTAGCCCTGATTTATTGAAGGAGGACAATTATTGCCTCACACTGAACAATGCTGGAACCCAACATCCTTCAAAAGGGGTAAGGAAAGAGACAGTTTAAAATCCTCCTTCCAGAGGCTGAAGGAACTTGGCTCAATTTACTTTTCTCTTCAGGCAACATGTTCTCCAGTAAGAAAGACATGGTTTTGTTCAAGGTGACTTCTCACTGCGCCAGGAGCAGGAGCAGCTCGAGGCAGGAGCAGAATTAACCTCAAACAGGCAGCTCTGAGCAGCAACCTTGCAGGGGACAGCTCAGCACCCACAGCCTGCATCCTGCTCCTACTGCCACTAAATAATAGAATAAATACATCTATAACAAATATAAAATAACACAGAACCTTCTGCTCAGCAAACGGATCGAGTAAAAATCACCACCGAGGCTTCCAGAGAGTCCAAAACAATGAGGATTAAAAATTCTCCTACTACCAAAACTACGGTCAAATCAGATTTCAAACTATCAATTACACTCTGTTTTATTTAATATCTAGTTTTTCTCCTTGCAGCTGGTCTACATTAATTCAAGGTAATTCTCTTCTGAAGGTACATGACAAAACCAGCTTATTTTATGCAGGAACTTACATTTAAGGATTGCAAAAAAAAACAAATGTGCAAGGTCAAAGGAAACTGTTGGAGAATCTTCCAGTTCAACACTCTAGGAAAGGCACCTCCTGTCATCAGACACTGTCACTTGAGCACTTAAATTCTTGACATTCCTCCACTGCTCACAAACTGGATTATGCAACATCAGGTTTTGGATTTTTTTCAAGGAGAAAACATGCAGCTTTAGGACACCAACACAACTAGATTTATAGAAGAAACCAACTGTTATGTCCTGTATTTTACTTCTTCTAAAAAAGGTTGTCATTATTTGAACTTTGCCTCTAAATCTTTTATTTTTAGAATTCCTTCCCCTTACTCTTCCTGGATGGGTAATTCCAGGTAAAACTAAAAAAAGAAGAGTCAGTGCATCATTTCAACCCAAATCTGATCCAAGGGAGGTCGGGTTATGCTTCCTAATTATGATTATTACACATTTTACTCTTCCT